>NW_013668296.1:81283-82105 GCF_000517525.1 Limulus polyphemus
GATAGTTCTAGAAACGTGGCGTGACACTAGTCATGTGACTTCGCTGACGCAACAATATGTATAATAGTTAATGGCATAGTACTTTGTTCCTTTCGTTGTTTCGGATCGTGACTTATATGGACGACTGTCACTCTCAGCCATTTTACATTGTTTGCCAGTTCGAAATTCAACACAAAGTAATAGAAGCCGCATGCGCACGTGACCCTCAACGCTAAAGAGTTTGACTGGCCAGTCTAGTGTTATTTATATCTATGATTCCTAAAATGATTACAAAGCTTCAGTGTGACGTCAAGTTTTTCTCGTACATTCAAAGCAATATTATAAATACAAGATAATTGTGAGGATTGTGTGAGTTTTTTTTAAAGGAGATGGTAAAGTGAATTAATTAGTCAATGAGTTAGTTATCGCGTTACTTTGTGCAAGTAAACTCATATGATTTTACGTTACTCCATAAATGTTAGAGGGGTTTCAACGTCATTTGTAATGCAGGCCCTAAACAATTCAGGACAGTAAATACCTTTTTTAAGTTTGCAGGAACGTTAAATGAAGAAATAAACTAATTATTTTCATAAGATAATTTAAATGAAATCACTAAATAAAAGAACAATACTACAACACTAATGTCAGATTTCGGGTATTATTTAGGTAAAAGTAAAACAACCAAGTAGTCAAAGAGTGGGAGGAAGCATTATTTGATGTGATGATATTATCAAGACCTGAAGCGAGAAAAACAAGACAGAAAATTCAAAAAAGGATCAAGACATAAAGGATGGGGAAAAAAAGAAGAAAAACAATACAGAAAATTCAAAAAAGGATCAAGAC
>NW_013668296.1:82819-85675 GCF_000517525.1 Limulus polyphemus
AGGCTAAAAGAAATGTATAATTCAAAAGGAAATAAAATCGGAAATAAACGTGATAGATGATAAGATAGACTGAGATTAAAAGAAAGAAATGTATTATTCAAAACGAAAAAAAAAATGGAAATAAACGTGATTAATAACAAGATAGATTGAGGCTAAAAGAAATGTATAATTCAAAAGGAAATAAAATCGGAAATAAACGTGATAGATGATAAGATAGACTGAGATTAAAAGAAAGAAATGTATTATTCAAAAGTAATTAAAATTGGAAATAAAGATGATAGATGACAAGATAGATTGAGATCAAAAGAAAGAAATCAATAATTCAAAGTAATTAAAATTGGAAATAAACGTGATTAATTACAAGATAGATTGAGAATAAAATAAAGAAATGTATTATTGAAAAGGAATTAAAATCGAAAAAAAAACGTGATTGATGACAAGATAGATTGAGGTTCAAATAAAGAAATGTATTATTAAAAAAAATTAAATAGGAACTAATTGTGATTAATGACAAAAAATATTCAGGTTAAAGAAAGAAATTATTTTATTCAAATGAAATTAAAATCGAATATAAAAGTGATTAATGACAAAAAAGATTGAAGTTAACAGAAAGAAATGTATTATTCAAAGTAATTAAAATCGGAAATAAACATGATATATGACAAGACAGATTGAGGTTAAGAGAAAGAAATGTAGTATTCAAAAAAAACTAAAATGGGAAATAAACGTGATTGATGACAAGATATATTGAGAATAAAATAAAGAAATGTATTATTCAAAAGAAATAAAAATCGGAATTAAACATGATTAATAATAAGATAGATTGAAGTTAAAAGAAAGAAATCTATTATTGAAATATAATTAAAATCGGAGATAAAAGTGATTAATACAAAATAGATTGAGTTTAAAGAATGAAATATATGATTCAAAAGTATTTAAAATCGGAAATAAACATGATTCACAACAGGATAAATTGAGGTTAAATGAAAGAAATGCTTTATTCAAAGTAATTAAAATCGGAAATAAACATGATAGACGACAAAATTGAGGTTAAAAGAAAGAAATGTATTATTCAAAAGGAATTAAAATCGGATATATTCAAAAGGAGTTAAAATCGGAAACAAGCGTGATAGATGGCACAATAGACTGAGGTTAAAAGAAAGAAATGTACTATTGAAAAGTAATTAAAATCGGAAATAAACATGATTCACAACAGGATAAATTGAGGTTAAAAGAAAGAAATCTATTATTGAAATATAATTAAAATCGGAAATAAAAGTGATTAATACAAAATAGATTGAGTTTAAAGAATGAAATATATGATTCAAAAGTAATTAAAATCGGAAATAAACGTGACTGATGACAAGATAGATTGAGGTTAAAAGAAATAAAAGTATTATTCAAAAGGAATTAAAATGAGAGATAAACGTGATTGATGACAGATAGATTAAGCTATTGGAGATGTACAGAGGGATTACAACAATAAGGTTGAAGAAGTATGTTAAGCTTGTAATTACTAGATTGAGATAGTACAAAAGGACATCAATGAAGTTAAAAAATCAACAAAGTGGAAAAGACAATCAGTGATAGAATATAATATTTGAAACGAATTATTAAATGCAAAGATTATAATAGTCATACCCCTTTCTGCATTTGCTCAAGAACTTTAACGAAAAATACAATCTACTACAGGTGTGAAATACGGGAACTTATTTAGTCTACACTTATTACCACTACTGATGTCTCAACTGTAACTGAATGACATTTCTGGACTAGTCCAGCTATGACACAACTAAATCTACTTCCAGAATATAGTTGGCAAGTTCATTATAGAAAATCCAATGACGTTTGATAGGAAGATACCGTAGGAATCATTTCTACGATGAAAGAGTGGAACAGTGATTAACAAGCAATATGTCTTGCTGTCCATTTAACCCTCTCGTTAAGTATAGTTCAAAATGCGTGTTTCACGATCTTTTAAAGTTTTATTCAAAATTTAATTAAACTACTTAATTAATGTATACAAATATAAACTTTGCGTCAAAATGCAATAAATAAGTAAAATTTTAATGTAACTAAGTTTTTAATTTTATAAGGAAGTACGAAAATTATTCATTACAATATACATATTACTAAGGCAAAGCCTAATTTTTATAGCCTTCAATCTAATCTAACCCACTTGCCATGCCCATCTGTCACATCCTCTCTTTCATAGATTGCTAATAGTTCTCTTTGACATTATATACTATATTATGTTTAACCAATAGAGGTTAAGCAAAAGAAAGTTGAAAATGCTCGGGGTGAAGAAAATTATTTTTAATCTTAACATAAAAATCTCTTTGCACTGGGAGCAGTCAATACTCTGACTCCTGCATTCATGGACAAATTTTTAGTAAAAATACTTAGTTAACCAAAAAAGTAGATTTTTTTGTACAAAAGACGTAATGATCTGTTACGTCTCAGATCGTTAGTTAATTTTCCATAAATTCGTTCCGAAGAAACTTTAGCGACACAAGTTTTTTCTTAAATAAAACTGGTTTATTCTTTCTGAATACAACTTTATGATACACTTAGTTTCAACAGTCGCTCTATAACAAACGCTATAACTCGCGTCTCACGAGCTCAACAATACTCCTTCAATTACACTCTCTCTGATTGCAGTTCAATTACTCATTGTCCCGTCACATTGTAACCATCTTATATATACCAGACTATCCCCAATCTAGTAATCTCCCGACAATTCACGAAGGTTCGAGAAAGAAGTGGCGTGATACTAGTCACGTGACCTCGCTGACGCAACACTGCCCCTCCTTAGTATTGTTCGTCCCGAACAATACCCACTTACATTAAACCAAT
>NW_013668296.1:86675-122431 GCF_000517525.1 Limulus polyphemus
ATTTTATCAGAATTAACTACACATTTCCTCTGTAGTAGATAGTCCAATCCTAATATGCATTGGTCTTCAATGTCAGCTAAGTATACTTTCTGTTTGTTCTTCATGCCCATGAGCTCAATAGTTACCCACACTGGTCCCAACAACCTTGCATAATGTCCTGTCACACCACAGAGCTACTGTACAGCTTCTGGTACTCCTTTGTGATCCAGCACCTTGATACTCACAAGGGTATGCTGAGATGCAGAATCTATGACAAAGTTACACCTTTGGCCATTCAACTTCCCTGTCATGTAGACATTATGTGTGCTTGCCATTTTATACTTAGCTGTTGAGACTTTCACGATTGAGGTTGGTGGGCATCCCTCAGCACCAACCATTACTGGTTTCCCAAAGCTGACTTATTGGTGGTATTCTCTTACACTGGCTCCTCGTATGTCCCTGCTCTCCACAGTTCCAACAACCATTCTGGGTAGCAGCCTTTCCTGCTGTGGCATCTCCCTTGTGCT
This sequence comes from Limulus polyphemus, assembly GCF_000517525.1. Lineage (NCBI taxonomy): Eukaryota > Metazoa > Arthropoda > Merostomata > Xiphosura > Limulidae > Limulus > Limulus polyphemus. The sequence goes on from NW_013668296.1 coordinate 87,182, forward strand.
GAAGTTGCCAGCATTGAGCTCTCTTGTGCCCAGGTTTGTTACAGCACCAGCAAAGTCCCTCAAACTTCTCTGAAAGCTGACCTTTTCTGGCCTTGAATCCAGATGACTGTACCAACCTTGGTACCTCAGTGCTGGACTTAACATAGGATTCAAATTCGAGAGCTCTGGCCATTGCATCCTGCATGGTAGAGGGGTGTGTTTGTTTCACTCGTGGACTGTCCAAAGCGTCTACAAACTGATCTCTCAGCAACAATTTGAAGAAATCGGGTGATGCAGTTGGGTAGGCCTTGTGTGTCATACTTTCCAAGTCCTGTGCCAGCTCTTGCAGACTCTCCCCTTTAGCATGGACTATGGTCCTACACTTAGCCCTGTAGACTTCAGACTGATTTTGGATTCCATACCCGAGTTCTAGAGCCACTACCAGTGCTCTATAGTTGTGCCTGTCGTCTGCTGACAACTGTCCAAGTATTTCCAGTGGTTGTCCTTTGAAGCTCGTTGCCAGATATACTGCTTTCTGCTCCTCTGTCCACCCATTCATCTGTGCCAGGAGCTCAAATTGTGCTCTATACGCTTCCCACCGAATTCCTGTGGCTTCCTACGTACTGGATCACCCGTATTACTGACATTCATATCTGGGATGTGACTTCTAACAGGACTGAAGATGTCAGCATTAGGGTTTAGCTGCAGGGTCTGGAAGGGGCTTGCCATTGTCTGGAGCTGATTAATTCGATGGTTAATGTGTCCTCCTTGTGTAAAAGACAATAAATCATCCTTTAATGTAACTAATTAGCTTTTCAATTTACTAATATTTTCCATTTGTACTTCTTGCCACTGTTGTTGACTTTCCTGTAGTTGCTTCTGACTTTCTTCCTGTTTCCTTTCTTGTTCCAGTTACCATTGCTGTAGTCTCTCTTCTTGTTTATTTTCTTTCTTCTCCAACCACTGCTGTAGTCTCTCTTCTTGTTTCTTTTTCCTCCAACAATTGCTGTAATTTCTCTTCTTGTTTATTTTCTTTTTCCTCCAACAACTGCTGTAATCTCTCTTCTTGTTTATTTTGTTGTTTGAGCTGCCACTGTTGCAGGTTTTCTTGCAACTGCTGTTGTCTCTCTTCTTGTTTCTTTTGCTGTTCTTGTATTGCTGCCATCAAATCTGTAGTTTGATTTGCCGCCTCTCGTTTCCATCTTCTTTTTTTTATACTTTCTATCCCACTCCTGACACCAATTTGTTTCGTCTCTGTATGTTTGTTTGTTAATTTTTCTACAATACAAGTCCTTTCTTAAATAAAACTTGTTTATTCTTCCTCAATACACTTAATTTTCACAGTTACACACACTATAGTTCACAACAATTAACTCACTTTCTACCGCGCTTGACTCAATTGTCCGTCTCTATCTCCGCCTGTTAGCAACTATAGTTTCGATCTCTGTATCTGCTATTCTCGGTCGCAGCCGACCGTAACTGCTGTCCTTGGTTCCCCACTCTCTCTCTCTGCTTCTCTTGTCTAGCGCACTTACATACGATAATACTGTCTCTCTAGAACTTTCTAGGCACTCAACACGTTCTACAAGCGTCACTTGACTTCTGCTGTCATAACACACTAACGTTTATCGCGAATCTTCTAGAATACTCGTCACGTGACCCCTGCTGTCGTAAAATATGTACTAAAATTATTAAACAATGTTTGTTATCAGCCAATTAAACTGTCTTCAAGTTATACTTCACACTGTAAAACAGGTATAAGAGACTACATCTCGATTATCCCCTTAGGGTCTTTTTCTGTTTGAGCTTAGGTGTATTAAAGCAGAGTTTAAAAGTAGTTTTAAATTCACTGTTAAATATCAAATCCATAATCTGCCATTTAAGCCGAGTTTAAAAGTATTTTTTAAGATTCACTGTTATATATCAAGTCCCTTTTCTGCTATCTAAGCCGAGTTTAAAAGTAGTTTTAAAATTCACTGTTAAATATCAAGTCCATTCTCTGCTATTTAAGCCGAGTTTAAAAGTATTTTTAAGATTCACTGTTAAATATCAAGTACCTTCTCTATTTAAGCCGAGTTTAAAAGTATTTTTTTAAGATTCACTGTTAAATATCAAATCCCTACTCTGCTACTTAAGTCGAGTTTAAAAGTAGTTTTAAAATTCACTGTTAATTATCAAATCCCTACTCTGCTATTTAAGCCGAGTTAAAAGTAGTTTTAAAATTCACTGTTAAATATCAAGTCCCTTCTCTGCTATTTAAGCCGAGTTTAAAAGTATTTTTTTAAAATTCACTGTTAAATATCAAGTCCCTTCTCTGCTATTTAAGCCGAGTTTAAAAGTATTTTTTTAAAATTCACTGTTAAATATCAAATCCCTACTCTGTTTTTTTCCCGTTTTTGATGTCTTACTTTCCTTCTAGTTTGTATCTCTCATCTGAACAGTCTTGCAGAAATAACAATTCATTGATTTCTTTTACATTAGATGAGTCTTTATGCACTTTCTAGTCCTCCACGTCATCACTGCTTTTACAAACAACAGAAGCAGCCATTTCCTGACTATGTTTCTTGATTAAGGTGAAAGAAGTCTGGGCCTTATAACAATGACTGAAATTTCACAAAGTAATTGGATATTTAATTTGGTTTGATCAGTATGTTAATGTAGAGAACAGGATCATTATTAATAACCATAAAAAGAAGTAATACAGATGACACATTGTATATAACCAGTTTTAGAGTTTAAATCTAGCTTTTCTTACACCAATACTGGTCTTAGCTTCTCTTGCAAGATCAGAAAAAATTACTTTCTTTTGACGATATCATTACTCATTTCAGGATACAACAGTCTATCCAAACATTTTTTACTTGCAAAAACTCATTAGCTTATGTTACAAATTTTGTAACTTATTTATACATTTCTAATGACAAGTGGAAAGAAATACAACTTGCCAGAACTAGAGTTTGAAAAAACTAGCTTTCAGTTTTGAAAGTAAATAATCTATTAATTTTTGTAAGTATTCTGCTTAACTGAAGGACAGTTGAGCTCATATAAGGTATGGTATAAATAGTTTCAGACATAAATACTTGTAGTTTAAAATAAACTGGTCATTTAATTCAAAAATCATTTACAATCACCACCTCATATGCATTTTGAGAAAAAAAAACAACTTAAAGTCCAGATAAAAAGTATGCATATATAAAATCAGAAAACACAATACACAAGCAAAAGAAAAATAAACTGAAAATTTCATATAATGTGAAAAATCTAGCTATAATGAAATTCACATTGTAGTAACTAACAAAAAAAGAGTAACAAACCATGTGTATCTTCAGAAACAAAATAATTAAGCACACTTGTTATGAATTACTCAAATAATAACAATTAGCCAAAATAAAGGTGTCCAATGTGCATTCTCCTGTTCTTATGTTTACTTAGAGAATATTTGAAAACAGTGAAACTAGGAGAATATTATTGCATGTGAGAGCTTAAACTTAAGGCACAAAAGTACATTTCACTAAACATAAAAAAATGTTTCAACAATCTCATAGTTTAAACACAACAGATATACACTGTAAACTTGGCAGACTGAATGATTGGTGCAGCACAAAACTGACAAACAATAAAAGTTCTTATAAATTTAATTACTTCTAACAGAAAATTATCATGCTATCTTATTAAATACTGGACTTTTACACATTTTATTTTTTGTGTTAATCATAAATTTTATTCACACCCTAAAGAAAAAAAATCAAAACTTAATTTTATTCAGCTGCAAATACTTGTTTTGATTGATGAGTTCTACACTTCTTCCATTTATAAAACCACAAAAAAGTTTACTCAATAGACAAAATTATCACTTTTCTCTACATGATTCAGTCTGATGTCCTAGCACACGAGTTATTTCTCATACCAAATGCAATGTTGAAACATTTTAAAGTTATGATTTTAATCTGAAATAAATTGCATGCATTTCACAACATTGTTTTCACAAATCATCTACTATTAAGGACTTAGCTGTCTATAACATGTACTTTCAGTTTCCATGTACGAAGCTTTATTCTCAACATACCTAATTCTATTTATTCATTTCCTTAATTACAAAATTTCCAGTGTTACTCAGAGACAAAATACCTTAATACATGCAATTAACTACAGTTGTAAATACCAACAACAGAGCACATGTAGACCTAATTAAATGTTGTGTACGTATACAAGTGGCTACATAAAACATACACAAATTATTTGATAAAAAGCAGAATACACCAAAAGTTTTATGCAGATTATTCCATAACAATGCATTAACAGTTTAGGTATCTTAAATCTTATTTCTTTTTTGTTACATAATACATATATATATATATCTCAGTAGTGGTTACTGATAAAAGTTTTCATATATTTCTTTCTTTTTTATTCCACCATGATTTTACATCTCTTTATTAACTTCCAACTAGTGATATGCAAACCTCTGGGTAAGTATTTAAACCATGTATACTTTATCCACTTAAGAAAAGTAGAAGTAACACCTTACCTGTAAAATTTGGATTCATTACATTCGTTTTCCACATACATTCTGTAGTAGTATTTTCTTTGGTACTAGCTAAGAATAGTATCGTCTTTCTAAATACAATTAATTCTATAGTGTGATAAGCACACAAAACTGTCTACATTACCAAGGAGACATTAATCTTAATAACAAGTTTGTACTTGATTATTAATTGAATCTGACCTCTTGTAAATTAGAGTTAATGGCTTAGTCTTTATAAAACTAATTCTCTGTAAAGGAGTTGAAAAGTTTCAGGTGTTCCTGTAAAGATCGTTTTATGTGGATGTGATGTGAATCTGTGAAAGAGAGGCCCATGTTAAACAGCAGACTGTAGTGTAGATCCACAGGTATCACAAATCCATGCATGGATCTTTAAAATGACTGAATGCAAGTCTACCAATGAACATAATGTGATCAAGTTTAATAATCAAATAAGTATACTTAAAAGCAATACTGATCATCCCAAATGAGAACACAAAAAGTCCACTTTTTTGTCAGCTCCAAAGTAAAACTGGCTCTAAGATTGCTTTGTTGGTTTGATAAGACTTTTGTCATTTTGTTTGCTAACCTAATAGCTTTTATAATCTCTTTAATCTTTTAATATATGTTCTTTATAATTACTGTTTTATTATCATTATAAATTTCTTGTTTTAATTAATTAGGAGTATGATAAAACTAAATGATTTCTTGCTACACAAATTCTCTTCTGTGATGAGCAACATCAAGGTGATTCAGCTTAGATGAACCCAACAGTAATGCTTACATGATACAAGTATATGGATGAACTGTGTTTATATAAATGTGTGTGAGAAAAACATTATCATTATTCAGGACCACAAATTCTCTCTACTAAATAAATTTAAAGACTTGTCATTTTCACTTTACACCTATTTGTCTTCTAAAGTTTCATGCTTTCCAATACAAGAAAATGTTACCTGTACAGAACACATTAGTTTGGGCCAAAAGTAAGGGCATACAACTGGTATGATGCTAGAAATCCCTTAGCTGATTAGGTCACATGGCTTCAGTATCTTTCCTCTTTGATGTTTATCTTTTACTAATGGTTAATTTTACTGTTAGGCCAGTTTTTACATTCATTAAAAAGTTAACGATAAGAAACTAAATCATATTATCTACTTTTATTGAAAATTTTGTAATAATTTATTACTTGTTAAACACAAGACCATTTTACCCAATCACAACAGTGATAGATCACATAATGTCCACTCACCATTTGGATCAATCAGGATCTGTTGGAGGCAACCAATTACAAACACAAAATTAGCACGTAAATTCCTTTCAAATTCACTTAAGTATTTGATTGCATATTCCTATTATAATCAGTGTTAAATACATTCCACTTATCAGACTACACTGGTATACAAACTACACTTCAGTAATAGTGAGAGCACAATCGGATTCATTTACTCACATATTAATCCATCAAGCTTTGGCTGGTTTACAAAATAAAAATTAATGCATTACACCATCATACCAAGAAACTTTCAACAAGTATCTCATCACAAGTTCAAATAAAATATATTCATACAGATTTTATGAAATATTAGAAGAAAAAAATGTAAAATTTGTTAATTAAAAAATCTAAATCTACCCAAAATCAATTATACAATTGACAATTATATAAACTATGGTGGAAAAAAATGGGGCTACATTCAGTCCCATCATCCATTATTGATTTAACAGCAAAAGGATATTAAGACCATGCTCTTAATTTGTTTTTTCTTAATTTCTTGCACAACAAACAGGAGTTTTAGTTAAAAGAATTGAGATGAAGTTTTTTTATGTGATAAAGCACCATACGTACAAGTCCCTAACAATCTATGAACCCAAAAACAGTATTAGAAGTTAGGTATGTACGAGATTATTTTAAAATTGTGAAGAGATTATGACATGTAAGAGTATACAAAATAGAAAAATACGTAATCTCCTTTACTGGAAACACACAGTTAAACAGCAGAAGTCTTACAAAAAAAGGACTTTCCACTCATTAAAAAATCCACAAAAAAAGCATGCATTTACAAAATATATGTCAACTGCTACTTCAGTACATCTAATTATGATCTCAAAAACATACTATTTGAATGAGAATATAAATGGTACACCAGCAGATGCACTTTATTTCCACTTATACAGTAAATCTACTAAATACATTAAACAAGTTAATGCTCTCACAGAATAAAACTTAGAAAAGCAGCATACTACAAGTAGCTACAAGGACTGAAAAAAATAATTTCTACAATAAACACATAGCTACAAACAATTAAGCACAAGGTTTGAAAAAAGATAATTACTGACAAAAATACATTTAAATGGCCATTAATTATTCTACACAAAATTCATGTTACTAAATACTGAAAAAGAATATATCAAAATATATAACAATAATTAATGGCCTAAGCACTATTATGTGACCTGCAGCTTTCTTACGCACCCACTTACTGCTCCACTACTCTCTGAACAGTTGTATATTTCTATGTTGCTGGAAGACAATAATAAGGCACATTTACTGTAAAAACCTGTGAGATGTTAGGACCACGCTTTTTTTTCTAACCTATGTTTATTATTCTCGACAACTTACGTGAAGTCTTTGAAAAATAAAGAGAGTAAACAGAGAAAGTTTGCTTGAGAGAGATACCATATGAATTTGAGTGTTTCTCAGTGTCTAAAATTGAAAAATCAAATCCTTTAAAAGAAAGTTCAATAAAGGTTTAACCTGAATATGTTAATTTTTGTATGTTACTGGAGATAATAGTATATTTCACATTTAAGTATGAGACAGTTTATATTAAAAGTAACGCCATTATTAAACTTCTCAACAGCTATGAAATGAAGGCACGTAATAGTAAAACCTGTCAAACTACTTATCAAATGGAATGCCTTGAAAACAATAATATATGTTTAACAGTGCTAAAGTTAAGGCACTACCACATCTCCCACCTCAGGTCAGCAATTAGGATTTAGCAAGCCGCAAAACATGCAATATCACTTCATCCACAGTCTGGTTATTGAGCAAGGTCTTGACAGCATTGTCATCAATGACAACAGTGAAAAGGAGTTTGGAGTTTTCCCGCAAACAATCCATGTAGGTGTAGTCATCTGGATTTACTGGGGTGTGGCCACAACGACGAATGACAGCCTCCAACAGTTCAGCTACTGGCCTGTCTGGCCATCCAAATCCCTTGAGGGTTGGTTCATCCACCAGAAGACTAAGAAGTTCCCGAATGTTGGAACAAAGGGTTTCTTCATTTAATGTGCGAGTTGATGGTGTACCTGGTGAAGCTGGACTATTTTTCTGATCCTTTTCATCAAGCAGAATCTTATCTAAAACATCACGATGACGCTTTCTCATGTGACGCAAAAGACAGTCTTTACGTATGAAAGCACGTCCACATTCATGACAGGATCGTGGTTCTTCTTTTGTGTGAGTTAGCAGATGAAGCTTCAAAGAGGGTTTAATGGCAAATCGTTTCAAGCACGTTGGACACTGATGAGGTTTCTCACCTGTGTGCAGAGTGAAATGTCGTGTCAGATCTTCTTTACGGGTGAAGCATTTCCCACAATCCGAGCATTCAAAAGGCTTGATTTTATCATGAACATATCGGACGTGCATTTGTAACCGGGCTTTGCGATTGAAGATTTTTCCACAAGCTTCACACTTAAAGCCATTGTCACCAGTATGATAGAACATGTGGGCTTTGAGACCACCTGACTGAATAAACTGCTTTCCACAATACTGACATCTGTGAGGGCGAACACCTGTGTGAACCCTAATGTGACGATTCAAGGTTCCCTTTAAAGAAAATCTGCAAAGAAAAAAAAAAGAGTGATTAAGTAAGCTAGACAAGCTTTCCAACTGTTACTACCTCTAAATAACAATTATGATCATAAGATCAGGATGTCTTCATTGATGACACATTATAAAATCAACTCATTAACACTCTCGGTACAGACTTATTTGAATCACTTGAGTTCATGACCAAAAATTGACCTTTGTAGTTTTTATATTATAACTTTTATCGTTTTTTGTGTATCGTCACAAAATTTTGCAAGCTTTCAGTAAGCATTAAATCTCTTGTACACAAAAGATCAAAATTTTTAATGATTTTCACTACAAATTTTTCCATGAAAGCAATTTTCATATTAAGATTAAAAATACTTTTTTTCATCTGAAAACTGTCAAATTTCATTTAAGTAAACTATAAAAACCTCCTAAGTAAATTTCAATTTTTTTTCACTAAAACTTCATATTTTATCTGTTATTTTTTCTATCCTAACTCTATACAAGGTTGGTTAATTTGACTGACCTCATAACCAAAGAAGTACATTTAAATTACTCCTTTTCCTTTCTAGAATGACTTCAAATTGTAACAGTATACATATGTTTATACTTAATTTTATTGTTTTATTACCCTTTGATCCACTTCTAACTACTAATTTCACCACACAAGATGTAAATCACTTGGCAAACATGTAACTCACATTACCCTAATGAATTAGGTAACGCACAGGCTACTCACGAGCATACCTCATGAACATTTTTTATTATGATCTTTCGTTCTTTTACTTAACCTAACCGTACCTAATTTTAAAAGTGTAGTGTTGACAAAGATTTAAATACAACAGAAAAATAATGGAATATAAAAGTTTAAGGCCTTAACACACAGCTTGTATTGAAATGTGTTTATGATTTCTTTTTAAATGACACAAAACCTTGTAATATATAAGATAAATGTAATAAAAACCTTATACAAGAAAACAAATCATTTCTCAGAGATTATTTTCTTAACTTTTAAGCCTTATCTACATGGAATTAGCATACTTTGTACTGATATCACAGTATACAGATTTTGTGGTGAGTTAAGTTTATTTTTAATCATTCCATAACATTATATTGAAAAGGTGAAAAAATGTAAGAGCCTAATTTCAATTTTTTGATTTTTTTGCAGCGTAACCAATCAAATAATTGTAAACTAAAACTATAAGAAGGATTCAGTAAATCCTGACCTGTATTCATCAAGCATAACAGATCAGTGGTTTGGTACATATAAATTACTGATCAATATACAATAGTGATGCCTTCTTGATTATTTACTGGTTAAAAACCAAAAAAAAAAGCTGAACAGAAAAATATAGTATCAACAACTATAAATATTGTTGATTAGGTCTAATTCAAGTCTTTTTTCACCCTCTTTTAAAATTGAAAACAATAAATGCCCATTTCAAGAAATACAGTTCCAAGTACAAGAATATCAACAGACAATAACAAATGTAGTGAAAGAAACTTTATTACAAATATACAACGTTCCAACAAGCTTATCATTAGGTACAATGATGAAGAAATAAGCTTGTTGAAATGTTGTATATTTGTAATAAAAGTTTTTCTCACTACCCACTCAAGCTGTTTCAAACTATATTTTTGATAGAATAGCTATACCCCTTGTGCATCTGGCTATGATACTTGTATGGTACTAATTTTGAGCTAACTCTCACTTAAAATTCATGTTCAACATTAACTGCACTAGTGAATGATGGCATCATCATGCAACAACAGCCTTCCACCAGTAGGAGAGTGACACAATCTCTTTGTGCAGTAACTTCCCCCTAAGTACTTGCATTCAACATAACTTCAATATTAGACAAGGTAAGAAGAAAGTGTACCAAAAGGTGGAAGGTGAGTTACCTATCAAAATTATACATTTTCAGGTAAGGAAAATGTTAAGTTCCGAGATGATACTCACCTCCGTACACAAAATAGCTAGAAACCCACACTGAAATGGTGGTGTAAACATTAAACCTAGATGAACTCCCTTCAGAAGGCACCCCATGATTTTTGATACCCGATGGCGGGGTTTCATAGTGGCACACCCATGGGAGGCTGCATCTCATCTTGACCAGGGTATACTCTTCATCCAGAAGGAAGAAAGGCAAACGAGCATCACATGGATGGGCAGAATTTTTTGCATGATGAACTGAGAACCTGCACACAAGATGTTGGCAAGCCAAGAAGTGTAGTGTGGTTAGGGTAAGATCAGATATACTCTGTGTCTCACCCTGACTCAATTGGACAGACAAGTATGTCAAACCTGTCCCACTGCAAGAGGAGAGGACACAAGTTGTTTGAGGGTTGACCTGTAATACACAGACAGTTCCACCATTACCCTACTTCCCACTGTATTGTACTGTACACAATCAGTGAGGAACTCTCCAAGGTCCACAACCCCAGCAGCTAGGAACTGGTAAGTGGAAAGGGTATCTTGTGCTCCACTTGAATAAAGGAAAGAATTTTCATTGGAAAGACCCAGAAAAGTGCCTAGATCACCATAGACGCCTGTCGGAAAGGTCTTTTACTGGAGACAGTGGAAAGAGTAACCGTAAAACCTTATTTTGAAAAGTTGGCAAGCTTGAGCCAAAAAAGTGAACAGTCACTTCTTTGGTGCCGGCTTTTTTCATGATAGTCCATGGAATAGTATAGTCTGGATCAGCAAATAATTAAGTTTAATACCAGGAGGATTCTCCTCTGGTGGTCTTGTGGAACATCCCATCTTAACTGGTAGAGCCAGGCCAGATGTGTTGGGGTCTTTTGATTATCCCTGGTCTGATGGAAATAAGCATACCCTAGCAGGCAACATCAGCCACCTGGCAGGATCCTATAAAATGGAGAAGGGTAATGAAAAAGAAAATGTACTTATCATTCTCAAAGACCATATTTAGTTATATTGATGAAAAGCAAATGGAGGGAGTCAAAACAGCCAGATGAAGACAATGAGTGAGTTATATCTATTAACACATCTGGGTGGAAAAAGAGTCGTGGTTAGAATACGGCAGAGGAAGTGGGGGCCTGGATGCCAACTGATGAAGCAGAGGAAATGAAGGTTGTGCCAGCCAAAGACTTGACAATAAGTGTCACTTATCAAAGCGAGGACACGAGGGAGAAGACAAAGACATACATCCTACCAATCCTGACTGAAAGCATTGACCACCTGGGCTGAAGGATTAGGAACTGGGGATCACAAGAGTGACATGCTCAATTGAGACTAAATCCAACAAAAACCTGAAAGTAGGAAGACCTATCTGTGGTTAGAACTCTGTTCGGCAGAGACTCAGGCACATGAAAGGCCATCATACAAACATGATGGGAATATGCCAAAAATAGCAGGTCCAATACATAGAACCAAAGAATTCTAGAACACAGAAAAATTCAAGAACATTGATGTGTAGTGAATGCTCCTCCAGAGCCCACACACCCAAAGGTCGAAGTCATTCAAAGATGCCACATAGTCCAACAGAGAAGCACCTATAAAGAGATGGAGATCCAGTTAGGAAAGAGGACAGCAATGGGATGTCCAAAGTGAAGTTGATATGGTCAATCCATCAAGACAAATCCTTGAAAAAAAGGAAAAGGGAGGAGCACAATTGAGGAAAACAGATCATAAGAAAGGTTCCACTGGTACAGCAGTTTCCACTGGAAGAAGTATGTGTATGTGGCCTCAAAAAGTGAGTGGTTCAAGGGAAGTCAGAGTTAGCAAAAGTAAAAGAATCTCATGCACAGGGTGTAAAAGAGAAGAACAAACCTTGATAACAAGACATTTTGTTGCCTGTAAATGAAGTGGAGAAGGCTGAGCTCAACTAAGATGGGAACTGAAGAACACACCCAAACATACCAAGTATTGGGTGGGCATGAGAAAAGACTTGGAATACCAGACAGGCTGGCACAGTCTCCCACAAAATAACTCAGGTGTGAGAGAAGGACTCATCTATGTAATAATGGAACCTCATACCCCAATATGTGAACAAGGTGGAAAATGCCCCCATGATTTGAATAAAAACATAATGAGCAGATGCAATGCCAAAAGGAAGAGCACAGAACTGGAAAAATTGATCTGGATGGGCAAAACCAAGAAAACATCTGGAGGAAAAAGCAGTTGCAATGTATAAAAAGGTGTTCCAAATGTGAACTTCAGTCATACACAGTCAAAGCAAAAAGAATTACCAGAAATAAAAGAAACCCTCCATTAGGAACAGAGGAATGATAAGAAACTAAGAAAGACAAGAGATCAATAACCAGACACCAGCCTCCTTGTGGATCACAAAAAAATGAGAATAATAACCAGGTATGGGGGTAAATATCTCTAAGAGGCATTGTTGGTCAAGAGATCTGAGACCCCAACCTCAAGATACTGAAGGTAAAAGGTAACAGAAGGAAGAGGAAAGAAAATGGAAAAGCGGAGGAGGTGAAGAGATAGGCTGTAGGTGAGAACCCGAAGAGACCATAGGCTGGCGAAGAGAGCTGTGTCTAGAGGTGAGGTATCATCTTGGAAAAACTGTTTATAAAACCAAGAGGCTCATATTATGACCCCATCTGTATTTCTAGTTAAAGAAAATGAACCACTTTAATCTTACCGGAGCCCACAGTCAGGACATTCATACGGTTTTTCTCCAGTGTGTATACGTCTGTGTTTTGTCAGAGCACCTACTGATGGGAATGCTTTGGAACAGAATTCACATGTGAAGGGTTTCTCTCCTGTATGAGTCCTGATGTGGATTGTCAACAAAGAAGTACCATGAAACTGTTTTTGACAATAATCACATTTGTATTTCTTGCGACGAGAAACTTCTCCAGCATGTTGTCTGAGATGTTCTCGAAGGTTTTCCTATATACAGAAAAGGCAAAAAAAAAGTTCAAAGTTTAATAAGATAATTTTTAAGGTGACCTTACTTTTACATTGTTCATAAAAATGTTAGGATTTTATGATTGAAATTAGCTTACCACCATCAATAAAATTTAGTAAAAAAAATGTAACAATACACATACACACTAAATCAGATACTGACTATATATATGTTAATGCAAAGCTAAATGGAATGAGCAAAAAATTACCAGTTTACTAAAACCTCTTACACAAGATTAAGGTGCAAAAATCATATAATCTGGGCCCCATATTTAAATAACAGTGCTATATATGAATTCCAATTATGTTATTAGTTCTTACTGAAAAATACAGATTTTTTTATCTTAGTTTTAAATACAGTATTCATCTGAAGTACTGGCAATAGCTGTACAGAAAACAAAATGTTATAGAAAGATATACCTAGAATGACAAAGTTGTTATACTGGTGAAAAATAAAGTACATACAATGGAGTTTGCCCAAATAATGTATTTGGCTATTATATGATTTTTCAAATGTTTTCAAGTAATAAAGCAGAAACAAACCAATAATGGGTGTACAAAAGATAGTCTAAATGTCAAATTTAATTACTGGCAAATCAAAGTATAAAATGTTTGGACTTCAGATGCTGCAAGTTTCTGGGCTCACTTTATGCTTTGATGTGTACTTGCCAGAGCACTGATTGTACAACCATTTATAGCTGCCAAAACAACTTTCAAAAACCCAATGACAGTTTTAATAAAACAGTGAACTCACAATAATTTTAATGAATCACCAAACACCTAGGTATTTAGGTTAACACCTATAAATATTAATAATGTACAAAATAAAAGGCCAGGAAATTCATCATCTTTAGGGCAAGGCCATTTGGCCTTGAATTTTCTCTCATTTTCAAGGGCACTAAGGCAAAAAAAAAAAAAATTCACTGGAGGGCACTAAGGCCACAGTAAATGGAATAGAAATGAGTTTCCTAATTAGTTTAGTAAATATGGGATTCATTTTTTTCATTAGGGGCTTGAGAAGCTGGCCTATCCTTCTAGATAAAGTTTATCAGGTAGGTAAGTATTAACTTTAACCAATGAGAATTATGAAATAACAGTACATCAGCTTCAACAATAAAGAAACAGGTATCATGCTGATCTAAAATGTCTCATGACCTTAATAAGATTCCTTCTTTTTGACCCCTACTGACCCTACATGACATTTGACCTGAAAATTGTATACAACTTTTAGGCAACTCTTTCCACTTATTAATTTGTCTAACTTTGAAAAAGATCCAACAAAATCCCTGGAGGGAGAAGTATTTTAAAGGTTTCCAGGACTTGACCTCTGGTGACCTTACAAATCATGAACAAATTTCAGACATCTCTATCCACTTACTAATTTATCAAACTTTGATAAAGATCAAACTTACACATAATGAGAACAAGTGCTGTATATGATTTCTAGTCTTTGCCCCCTTCTGACCCCAAATGACTTTTGACCTAAAAATTGTATACAACTTTTATGCACCTCTACCTATTTATTACGTTGTCTAATTTTGAGAATGATCAGACAAAATTCCTGGGAGAAGTTTAAAGGCCTAATTTCTACCAACAAAATTCAACCACAACATGTTTGACTACTTTACCAAGGTTGATGAAAATCAGTTACACAGTCTCCAAATAGCAGCCCTTTGAAAATCTTGATGGACAGACAGACAGAAAGACATACTGCTATGACATAAGGTCAGCATTCTATTTCCAAACAATACTACACATAGTATTTTTTTGCATAATTTCTAATGTAGGATAGTGCTGATAAACAGTAAACTAGGCTTACACTACAGTGTAGCACATGGTCATAACCTATAAATCACACTTCATCATACATTGCAATGTGCAACTCGATACTTGTAATTCAGTAACATTAACCACAGCTAGCTAATGTAGTAGGCCTAAGCCTTTTAGGGTTTGTGCATAAAATTTATTGAGCTGAATTATTGACATATCCTATTTCCCTTCATTTTCTAAAAAATCAGGATGTAATCTGTATATTTACCAATGAAAAAATTTTTCCAATTTCTGGTACTTGCTGCCACAGAAAAACATTTCATGGCATTTTCCCTCTTGAGTTGTTCCTTTTTTTTTCAATATGTTTAAATGCAAGGAGTATTTGCAGATGCACACTTCACTCTGACCAGTGTATATACGTGCTGACTGATCGCCATGTACTGCTGTTGCTGGGAATCTTTGTGTAAGATCTGCGGGTTTGTTGTTTGAGCGGAAATTTGAATTGCTTACTACTACTACTACTAAGATCCTGCAGTACGGTATGACTCAACAAACTGCATGAATGTTTTACTGCCAATCAAGGAGAAAACTTCACTCCCTCTACTACATACATTTTATGTGATATATTATTTGTAACAAAGTAGTTTCTGTAGGTTGTAAGTCTAGTGTTTGTGATCCCCAATGGTTTCCCCTTAACTGCAGTAGGCAATACAAATTTAGATCATGAGGGCATAGCAGCCAAAGGGTGGCTATTGTGGCCGTGTATTTTAGTTGCTGCCATGATTTCCTGCCCTGAAATAAATTATTATAACTACACATCTTTTCTCTACATGGTAAGCCATCAAAGTACCAAACACCAAAAACAATTTCATCATTTCATGCTGTGATGGCAATAATCACTAAATACAAACATGGTGTAAAAAATTCTAGAAATTAATTTACTTTTTCCTTTTGTCTACTGTTTTTCACATAGAAATAATTAAGAATTAGCTTGAAAAACATATGAATCAAATTATTTTTAACTATGTGAAAAACAATTTTCTATGTTTGTTTATTCATGTTAATAATTAAAAACACAAATTATAAAGTTCACACTGTGAAATAATTAGTAATTAATACCTATTTTTGAACTTCCTAGTTTGATAAAATGCAGGTTATAAAGACAACAAGAGAATAAACCAGATTTATTAACTTTCAATCTTCTCTTAAC
Source organism: Limulus polyphemus (assembly GCF_000517525.1). NCBI lineage: Eukaryota > Metazoa > Arthropoda > Merostomata > Xiphosura > Limulidae > Limulus > Limulus polyphemus. The sequence goes on from NW_013668296.1 coordinate 103,371, forward strand.
ATATAAAAACAACTTTGCATATGAAGGTCATTCCATCAAAGGAGGGAAGGAACACATGACACACAGCTCAGTAATCCTCAAAAAACAACAAAAACTTTAATTTTAGTCTTTTACATAAACAAGATAAATACACACATAGTTTAGTTAAACAGAATTTATAAAACTTGTAAACTAATCTGAAATTAATCAAAAGAACAATTTTTCTTGGCTGAGTTTTCTATAGAAAGTTACTTTTGTTTTATAAGTACACAATGAAATTAGAACGTACTAACCCAAACCCACAGTCAACTGGAAGAAAGAAAGAAAGAAACAAAAATACTTGAAAAAAAGTAAAAATTAAGAGTTGGACAAAGTTGGTCACTGTTGAAGTGATGGAAAGTATTTCACTGGTGGTGGCTATGGCACCTTGTGGAGCTTTACACATATATTTATAACATATTTCCTTAAAAATTAAAATTTTTCGTTTTGCTAGGTAGTAGAACAAGACAGAATTTTTACCTTACAAGCAGGAGGAGAATAAATCTGTAACTATTTCATGACAAACTGACAACTAAGTGGATTTTATTAAAATGAGAATGTTTATAAACATGGAAAACTAGCACTTTGCCTCACTGTATCAATTGAAGAAAAGTCATTACCAAATAAAGCTTTATGACTCAATTCATGTCTGCAACAGTCACCTTGCAATTACCAAAATATCAATATATCTGTATTCTTTTCTAAATTTATGTATGAATTAACTAATGACTAGGTGGTAAATGGGTAGTAGAAACACAGTGTAGTTGTCTTTCCATTTTTCAAGTAATCCAGACTAGACCCATTGAAAAAAAAAGATTAAAAAGTGCCAAAGCTGATGGCTTTCTTTCAGAACAACTGCATATTTAGTGGCATTAATACAAGGGAACAATGTTCAATCACATAGCTGACAAAAAATACCTTTACAAACTTATAAAGCACATAGTTACTGCTAAAACACACAAATCCTTCACTTACATACCTTGCGGGTGTAGCTTTTACCACATACTTGACAGCTGTGTCTTAGAACAGGTTGGTCAGAACAGGGGGTCATCTGTAGATGACGGTCAAGATGATACTTGCGACTGAAATACTTCTTACAGACGTGACACTGATGTTGTTTCATCCTTGTGTGCTCAGAAAGGTGGTCAAGTAGTGCATTTTTAGATGAGAAGGATGCTCCACATTCTTCACATGACTGAATCATGATAATAGGCTCCTTCTATTTTAAAAATGCAAAGTTTGCATTAGAATTATGCCCAAATATTTTTTTCAATTTTATGGTACACAAAACTACACAATACTATCATATATTCAATATATTTTTATTTTACTGATGTACATTTCAAAAATTAATTATCTTTTTGTAAAATGACTAGAAGTGGATGCTAATCAATTTGATGAATTTGATTACTGACTGGTAAGTTTTCAAATTTGAAAATAAATTTGCAAATAGCAAAGAAATGTGCTACAATGTAAAGTTTTACCTAAACAGGCATTGAAATTTTAATTTTAAGCCCATTTTCTACACAAAGCTTTTAGTCAAACATACAACAAACACATATTGATAATTTTGATTACATTTTATTGTAGAAAATACAAATAGGCTAATTTTCATAGCAATGAGTTTAAATTTTGTTTGACCGACCTTGTAACCACCATAAAAAATTCAAAAATAGGTATAAGTTATGCTTTTTTCATTCTAGAATGACTACAAATTAAAGCACAAAACCACAAATGTTTATTTTAAATAGGTTAAATCTCATAACACTATACATTATATATATTTGTTTTTATTTTATTGACTTTTCATCCGTGTCTGACTAACATTACAGAAGTTGTAATGACACCGTACACGTACACTCATGTTACCGTATCCATTAGCATAAAACAAGCCTTTTCAAAGTATAACTGTCTTTGCTCTGTCCTGGCAGACCAGTATTTTATAAATACAATTACATTTCAATTATAATACATTACATAAGTATATATATTATAACAATTTAAAAATAGATTCTCAAATTTAAGTTATTTTTCTTAAAACATAAAAGTAGAGAAAAAAATCTCTTCTACTTATGAAGTTTGTACTCACTTGCCATACTTTGCTAAGCCTTGTCAAATTTCACACGTGGAGGATGTAAAATGAAATAATTTTTTTAGGTTTATATATGCATTTTGAAATAACAAAAAATCAAATTACTATATCAATAACACAGAATTTCACTATAATTGATCAAGCTTAGCAACTAAGCTGTATTTGGGTCTAAAAAATATAATATTTCGAGCACCATTTTCTCTTACTTCTGAACTTTGATTCTACAATGAAAAAGAAAGTTTTCCCAAGTAAATGCTTTGCAAAGGCTGAGAAAATCATGTTGGGGAAATTCTGAGCTTTCGATTGGTTATATACACCTCATAGAGCGAAACAGATGTACGTAAATATGTATTTCCAAATATGGAAGTGGTTGATTTACTAAATATAACAATATCTCGGAAAATAGAAAAAATAGGAGGTTCTTATTTTACATTCTAGCTTGTCAATATTGTTAATATGAGTTTTTAATTTGTAAGAAACTACAGACTTTGTATTTAGACATAGTAAAACGTAATCTGCCCAAACACACCATGCAACACAAAAACCAATATTTTGCAATTTTTTGGTATTTACTTTTATATTAAGAAATTAACTAATCTCAAGTACTAAAATTTGAAATATAATCTACAATTTGATACCAAACTAATTGACATATATTCATAAAATAGTAGTTCAAAAAAATTTTGAACACAAGTCTACAAACATGATGACATGTCCTTTGACCCCTACCTGTAGCAATAGGGTTAAACAGTCATTTTCTGTTTATACTAACACAGAACACATCTCAGGAGCATTGTCTTTCAACTGGTCATTGCAATATGATATTTGTTTTGTTTATCTGATTCCTGTTCTGGAAGTTTCCTCCTCTTTTTGATGGAAGGAAAAGGGTCAATGGATTCTTTTATAATGGTATGGTATTCCTTAGTATCAGCAGGAGGCCCATTGACTGAAATTTTCAATAAACAATTCAACACATCAATTTTTATCCTGTTTCTGAGGAATGTTTTAATTTTTTTATGGTGCTAGCACCATGCTCCATAGGATGTACACATTTACAGCAATTCTTTGAGCACCCACTTTACAGGTGTACCAGGGTGATTGGATGAAATAAATTAATCTGGAATTTCAGCAGGGTGTGTTTGAATTGCTCCATTTTTGTTTTAAGTTGGCCACATTGTTCTGTTCCTACAACAAGGCCAATATCAGCCAAGATGAGAATGTCTGCTTCAACATACTGTGTAACTCTCCCAACATAGGCGCAGTCAATTTTACTGACCACATGACCTCTTTGTACTCATTTAAAGTCTTTATATATTTAATACTTTTAACTTTCAATATAGTGTGTATATCTTCACAAAATTTGGCAGTCTTTCAGTTAACATTATAAGTCTTTTTGATAAACTAAAATAAAGATTTGTCCATGAATATATTGAGTTTTTGATTTGAATAGTCCATGTGCAAATTGATTTTCATGTTAAGATTAAAAATACATTTCTTCATCTCAAAAATCTAAAATTTCATTTATGTAATCTCTAAAACCTCCTAAGTATATTTCAAACGTTTTTTTTGGAAAACCTTATATTTTATTTGTTATTTTCTCAACCCTGTTTCAATATGGTATCAGTCAATTTGATGGACCTCATAACCATCGAAAAAAAAAAAAAATTTAACATAAATCTAATTTACCCTTTTTTTCTTTGTAGAATGTAACATGAAACTACATTTGTATATCTTTACCCACGAGCTACTATGAGCTGCTCATGTGCATGCCTCATGAAACATTTTCATTATATTATTATTTATTTTACTTAATCTAAACTAACCAAAAAAGATCCCTATTTTTACATTTTAGTTACTTTTTAATAATAAATGAAGAATAAACACAAAAATGTCGATTGTCAATGACACTTAACCCTACTTTTTATACTAATGATAGTAATGCACTAAATTTTTATTTAATTAAATAATGCACCAAAGAACACAGACATGCAAAAATTAGAAAATTTTCCCCAACTTTCAATTTTTTTCTAGCTTTCTAACTATGCAACAATAGCTGTTACAAATAAATTCAAGCTAGTCGTTAGCTTTACCACAGAACCAGAGCTTGTACTCTAAGTGAAACTGATGATTATCTGTTCAGAACACAATATTATGCAATACGTCATTTAATAGCTGAAAACATTGGCTTTCTATTGGTTATAGGTAATAAATAATTAAAAGTAAGAGAGAAGTATTAATAAAACCTAAAAGACAGGATGTAACAGATGAGGTCTAATTTTTTATTTGATAGCTTTGTAACCAAACAAAATTGAAGGTTATACAAATTATGGTTTGTATGAGCAATGTTGATTTTATAGTGAGTAATTTAGGTTTAATTTCATACTTTTTAGAGGGGTGGTGTATAAAATAGAGAAGAGAAGATACCTAGAGAAAATGTGTCATGCATGTTATGATTTCTTTTGATATTGCCTTGTAGAATTAAAAACTTAGAACTTACATAATATTAAAATATGGATTATTAGCTAAGATTTTATGCTATACTAATTGGCATAACACAAACAAAAAGTAGTTTAATACAATTTTGAATGTAAGACACTCAAACCTTGTGTCATGCACAGTAAAGGAAACCCATGGTGACAGGGTTAAAGCCAAGTTCATTAAGCTGTAGAATCCTATTTGGATCAAATATACTACCAGAGCTCCAAGAACTCCTGTAGAATTATCAAATCTGTTATGGATGTTGTCTTTATGTGCAGTAACATACTTTGATTGTAAAATGCTTAATTTTCATTTCTTTTACTTCCATTCTACACCCTGGCTGAAGATCTCTTACAAAAATATCAACAGGTGTTGATGAAGATGTTGTAGACATACCATCTAGACAGTTCAAGATATATTCAAAAACAGGATTAATCTGGCTAAAACACAAATTTCTTTAAGGTTGCCAAAAGGGGCAAAATTACATATAATATATAAATAGTACCAAGGAACTTAGCATTCCTCATAAATGAAAGAAGACTTGCAACTACAATATCACTACTATGGCTGAGAAGCAGAAATGTGTGCAACAAAAGAATGAAATCACCATATATCACTTCAACTGACTCAACCATCAGGCTTTGCAAGACTTTTTTCAATTTCTTGGTTACTAAAATCCTGCTTATGAATGTTGGGGAATAGGTTTATTTAGCTGTACTTTAATCACTGTAGCAGATTGTTTGAGAGATTTACTAAATCTCTGCCATAAGGTTCTTGTAAGGCTAAGCACTTTTTGTATTTCTTTAATATCACCAAAGATGTCACAGCAAGTTTGTGCCAACTTGTGGTAAATGCAATGGCAGCAATACCACTGGCATGACTCGTCATAACCAAAACACCACATCAACAGATGCTAGATAGTTTTTCAAGTGTTGCCATTTGATTCACAATATTAGTTATGGTTTCAGCTTCATTCTCCTTTACAGTTATTAAAATTTTTGGCTCCACATGCCATTGGGTTGGTTCAAGCATGGAGTCTGTTGGACTGCATGAATCTACCAGAAAAAGCTATCATCTAAAATAATGAACAGTTTATTAAAGAGTTATGTCAACTAAAGCATTACTGAATATTAGTAACTGTATTTATTATAGCTATGCAATTGAAAGTTACTTAAATAAAATACCAATCAGTAAAATACTGGAAGTGATCAAAAGCCATTGTATATTCCACCTTTAAATGATAGAAGACCCTTTTCTGGACCTGGATATTACACAGTAACATTTAAATGCACTGCTTTCCACATGTACTTTTCATAAAGGTTTATTATTATCTATTAACTGCAAGCCATCTTTAATCTGCAATTTACACTACATTAGAAACAAACTCAGCAGAGAATGATGGCTCTAAGTAAATAAACTGTGCCTATTTCATTCTCCTACTAGTAGGTGTAATACTTCACTACTATTCAGGTGCTATGAGTATGACAAACATCAGTAACATTTGTAGTTATTGTTCATTCAGTTACCAATGGACTTGTATTCAGCTTAACTAAACCTAGTATTTAAAATGGTTTTCCCAGATATCAATACACAGTATCTTATTCATACTAGTAATATTACTAAAACCAATACTACTACTACATTACTGTCATATATAGGTGATCGCCTGGCTGCTTAACATATATCACAGCAGGTTGAAAATTATAGTTGACTAGAGTAATAATAAAACTAATGCTTTGACTTAAATCAAATATTTTGTTTTAATATAACAGATGAACATGGTAGTTACTTAAGAGAGCAGAAACATGCTTACCTCATGACTTTTTTTACAAAACTTGAAATTAAAAAGGCTCGTTCCTATATTTTTCACCTTTGTTTTGAAGTTGAAGTGAAAAATGGCAATTATGTATACATCAGAGTGGCAAACAATGTTGAACGTAATTTAGGCTACCTTTTGGACCACTGACATATAATAAATTACGGAAACTCCACAGTACCATATATGGTTCTAGCCTGAATTTTCTCAAAGACTGCACTGGAAAAAAAACTTTGAAAGAAAGTTGGCAATTTTTACATGATAGTAAGTGGCATATTGCCAGATCTTTTATTACATCACTGATAATAGAGATGATTTTTCACATTGACAAACCTTTGGGAAATTGAATCAATACTCCATATATTTGCATTATGAACCCAAACAGCTGTTTCTTACAACAAACACACATTTACTATGGATATATAATTTAGCAGTCCATACACAACTCGACATGAATCAACTAAGGATTGCTTAGAACAGGAAATGAGGTGAAAATTACAAACCACAAAATATCTGCACTTTAAGCATATATAAGCATAACAATATTTCTGAGAACAGCCTTCAAAGTAAGGATGTACATATAAGTTATAATAGTTATCAAAAGGTTATCAGTTATTTATACTATAATCACATCAAACCACAGTACTTAAAAATGAAGTCGTAAAAACACCAACATCATTAAAATGTGGTTTAGACAATACATGCAGTGTGTATTTTGTATTCTATAAGAAAATCAAAATGATTTATGTGAAGATAATGATATATCATTCTGTTTATGGAAGTTGCATAATTACTGATAATATATGTAAACTAATAAGTTTATTGTACATCAATTGCTTTTTGTTTCTCAGATGTATTCCCACCATGTATCAACTGCTAGCATATTTTATTAACAGTGTCCATTTAATTCTAAGTGACTGATTCAACTATCCAGATGCATTAATAATCTGGAAAAATTACTTCAGTTACAAACGTTTGGATTAACCAAGCATACATGGGGTCAGTTCATTGGATTGATCCTGTGTTTGTGAAGAAATGTTCACTGTAAATCAGAAAATACTATTTGTACCTAGACAAAATATAGCAAGTGTTTAATAAAATGTACAAGTCTGTTGTATCCAAAAAATCATGTGCTACAAAAGTATTTGTACTCAAGATATGCCTATGAATTTATGATATCAGTCTAACTCAGAGTGCAAGTGATGCTCATGTGAAGAAAAAAATTATTTCTATTGTGTAGTTTGCATAACCTCTAGAACCTCTGAAAGGCATATCTATATGTCTTTTTTGGCATCCCTGTATATCTGGTATTTACTCTCCTATACCATGGATCATTTCTAAATCAGCAATGCAGGGTAAAATGAGCAGTAGGTAATTCTAACATCAAATATACCATACAGTGTTGAATGGCACCCTGTGAAAGGTCGTGACATACACTCTTTGACTTCCCACCCATTCACACAGGGTTAATAAGGCTTCACTGTACTCTTGCAGTAAACAGACTGAATGAATCAGAGTTAAAATTCTTAAGTAATAACATTTGCCTACCCAATGATTATCATATACTCTAAAGCTGGAATAATTGTGATTAAATATTACGGCACGTATTTGATGCAGTGACTGTTTACTGAAAGGAAATAACAACGTGGCAATAATGCACAGGTGACTCAAAGTACTGGGGTTAGGAATACTTTTTTGGACACAACAGAAATGATAAACATTTTCATATTTTAAGACCACTTCAGACAAAGAAGGAATAGATCCAAGGATAAATCTGGGCCTAATTCTGCAACATGAAATCCACCATTCCTGTTAAGATATACAAACCTGGAAATAGCTTGACACTGCATTCAGCAACAACATTTTCCACCTTAACGTAATCAATTCAAGACACATTGGTACAATGAATTATATAGAAGGAAGAATCAAGGTTCGATGAGAAAGCTTGTCAACATCACATTTATTGTACCTAAGAAATGCAAAGCTCTCACAGTTGGCTCCACTGTTGACAAAGAAAAACAAACATGATGTTCAGTATCTGTGGTTAGAGCTAGTACAGAAACTACAATTTCTCTACCTACCAGTATCATATGTAGGGATGGCCAAAGTATTCAATAGGCATAATACGGATTTAGCAGTCCATACACAACTCGACATGAATCAACTAAGGATTGCTTAGAACAGGAAATGAGGTGAAAATTACAAACCACAAAATATCTGCACTTTAAGCATATACAAGTATAACAATATTTCTAAGAACAGCCTTCAAAGTAGGGATGTACATATAAGTTATAATAGTTATCAAAAGGTTATCAGTTATTTATACTATAATCACATCAAACCACAGTACTTAAAAATGAAGTCGTAAAAACACCAACATCATTAAAATGTGGTTTAGACAATACATGCAGTGTGTATTTTGTATTCTATAAGAAAATCAAAATGATTTATGTGAAGATAATGATATATCATTCTGTTTATGGAAGTTGCATAATTACTGATAATATATGTAAACTAATAAGTTTATTGTACATCAGTTACTTTTTGTTTCTCAGATGTATTCCCACCATGTATCAACTGCCAGCATATTTTATTAACAGTGTCCATAGTTATAAAGCCAGAAAAATTTTGACTGTCAGAAGAAATTGTCTGCATTTTGCATGTACATATTCTATGTTCTTTGGTGCATTATTTAATTAAATAAAAATTATTTAACCCTATTACCAATAGTATCCTTTACTGCACATGACACAAGGTTTTAGTGTCTTACATTAAAAATTTTATTCAAGTACTTTCTGTTCAGGTTATACCAATTAGAATAGCATAAAATATGAGCTAATAATTCATATTTTAATAGTATATATTTTAACTTCTTAATTCTACAAGGCAATATTTAAAAAAATCTTGAATTTTCCATTGTGTGACACACATAACATTTTCTCTAGGCATCTTGTCTCCTCTATTTTATCCACCACACCTTGGAAAAGTATGAAATTAAATGTAAATTACTCACTATAAAATTGTAATTGCTCTGACAAAACCATATTTTTTATAGTCTTCGATTTTGTTTGGTTACAGAGCTATTCAATAGAAAATCAGACCCCTCCTGCCACACTCACCTGTCACATCCTCTCATTCAGGACTTGTTAATAATTCTCTCTTACATATAGTTATATATCACCTATAACCAATAGAAAATCAAGGTTTTCATCTACCAAATGACATATTGTATAAAATTATGTACTGGATGGTTAAATGTCAACTTCACTCAGAGTACTAACATCATTCCCATGAGAAAGTTAACAACTAACTTGAATGAATTTGTAATGACTTTGTCGCAGAGTAAGAAAGCCAGAAAAATTTTGAGGTGAGGGAATTTTTTGCATGTTATTAGTCTATATTGTTTGATGTATTATATAATTAAATAAAAATTATTAAGTGCATTACTATCATTAGTATATAATAATTAGGGTTAACTTTCTTTGACAATCGACAGCAAGGAAAAAACAAGATTGTTTTTCATATTTATTCTTTATGTACAATTATAAAAGTAACTAAAATGTAAAAATAGGGATCGTTTAAGGTTAGTTAAGATTAGATTAGGCAAACTAAGTAATAATAATAATAATACCATAATAAAAATATTTCACGAGGCACACACTCGAGCAGCTCGTGGGTAGTGTAATTTGTTAGCGCAAAGTGAGCTGCATGTTCCCCGAGTGACTTATAATTTGTAATGGCATGGATAATAGTTAGACATGGTTCAAAGGGCAATAAAACAATGAAATTTAATTATATATAGATGTATACTGTTATGAACTTAAAACTACTTAGGATAAACAAATGTAGTTTTATGTTGCAATCTGAAGTCATTCTAGAAAGAAAAAATGGGTAATTTAGATTTTTTTCGCTGTTACGAGGTCAGTCAAATTAGGAGGTTTTACGGATTACACGAAGAAAATTTGAGATTTTTGAAATGAGAAAAAGTACTTTTAATTTTAACATGAAAATTATTTTGCAAATGGTCTATTCAAAACAAATACTCAGTATGTTCTTGGACAAATCTTTATTTTATTTTATCAAAAATACTTCACTAAAAATAAGATTTTTTGTATGTGAAAGACTTATAATATTAACAGAAAGACTGCCAAATTTTGTGAAGATATACAAACTATATTGAAAGTTAGAAGTATTAAATCTATAAAGACATTAAACAAGTACAAAGAGGTCGCGTGGTCAGTCAAATTGACCAAGCCCGTATTGAGAGAGTTAACTGGCTTTATAAGTAAGTTATAAGTTGGTTAAAAAAATTGTGTTAGTTGTTCACCGTAGCAAAATTATGATCACATAACAAGAGGTTGCTATCACGAAAATACTCATCCTGCCTATAAGTCTGATACATAAAAACACCTCTTTCTATTGGTTATACACATGTCCATCAGTCAAGTAAAGTTGACTAGGTGGATCATATTTTATGTAGGTTGTTTTCCTAATTGGGTTGAAACTACTGCAACCTATAATTCAAGAGATGAAAAAACCAGAGCTCAGGTGTGTTATGTTACACAGAATTTTGAATTTTTCCTTTTGAAATTCAAACATTAAAACAAACAACAACAAAAAACACACCTGTGAATACATGTACTTGGAAATACTTCTAGTTTTGATACAAACTAGTAGGTGCTTTTGTGAAAGCAATGTTGACAACATATCATTTTTTGTTTGTCTTTTTTTGGCAGACTGCTTATCATCAGAGCATTTTCTGACATTATTTCTGCAACTGCTGTATTATATACCATAATGGTTGTTTGTTGAATAATTAAAACTGCATTGTTGGTCTAAAAGCTTAATAATTTGAATAGCTATGGACCAAAAATACAATAATATTTGTTATTTCATATTTTTCTAAAACCATACCTTTTCTTGTTTTCCTTTCCCCATTTTTTTATTTTCTGATGCTTTCAAACATGACTTGCACAGTTTTCCAGAACCCCCAACTGCAGCATCACAGTTTTTACACTTAAATTTTTTCCGGTTTCTCTGAGTTCTTGTTTCATCTATCAGTGATTTAACACGAGTGGTGATTTTTCCTCTCATCTGTTCTTTCAAGGTATCCTGATTCAGATCATTTTCCATGGGATCATCTCCATTGAGCTGAGAGCTGTCATCTGTGTCTATTAACTGAGCGTCTTCTAAAGACCTCTGCAAGAAAAAAATATATGGTAAACAAATTATCAGTGAAGTATAAACTTTAACACAAGATATCTTAAATTATAACTTTCCATTGCAGTTTCATACATATTAAAAATTTGTTACTATATGTTTATTTCTCAATTTCAAATTAATAAGCATTCCATAAAATTTTCATACTAGGTCTGGTGGTAGTGCAATGATGCCTTGACAATATAACCATAAATCCCACTCTCTTTATCAATCCATTTGAAAACATGAACTGTGAAGAGGGGTTTGTAGTTATTATGCATACAGAAAAAAATAATAGTTGGGGAAAAAATTCAAAAACTGTGTATCATTATACATTGAAACCTAGCTTGAATAATTACTTATGACTGATCAGAAGTAGAGAAAAATGTAGCCAAGTTTCATGAATAAATGACTTAGGACATATTAAGGACAGCATATTCATGCTTAGGACTCACCTCCAAAAATAAAATTCAGTAGTTCTTTGTCACTGGATTTACAGAAGACACACAAGGTGAAATAATGGCCAAAATGACATAACCTCATATTTATTTCAAAATAATAGCAGTTCTTTATCACTGGGATTATAGACACACAAGGTGAAATAATGGCCAAAATGGCATAACCTCATATTTATTTCAAAATAATATCAGTTCTTTGTCACTGGATCTACAGACACACAAGGTAAAATAATGGCCAAAATGGCATAACCTCATATTTATTTCAAAATAATATCAGTTCTTTGTCACTGGGTCTACAGACACACAAGGTGAAATAATGGCCAAACGGTATAACCTCATATTTATTTCAAGAATCATCATATCATCACAAATATTTGACCACTGTTTATTAGATCTGAAATTTGCCATTTTTGGATTTATGAGATCATAAAGGTTGACATCCTGGAAGTCCTTTATATCAAAGGTATACATGGATTGTGTCTCCATTTTCCCACCAATCCCCTCAATCTTGGGCTTGATAAAATCCTGATGAATTGCACACGTATTAAGCTGCATAATTCTACTATGCAAGAAAAAAACATTTTTGAAAATTCTTGGAATAGTCCTTTTTAGCTCATTTTGACTTTGAACCCTTGAACTACAATATATCATGTAGTGTTTCTCAAGGAGGTGGGGGAGGGGGTATGATATTCAGCCATATAGAAAAGAACCAGACCCCTTTCAATTTTCTTCAAATTACTCTTACTTAGTGTTGAACTTTTACTGACTTAATTCTAGAAAGTTTCTTTTGTTCACACAAGGTTTAGATAGCTTCCTTGATGTAAAAAAATATCATATTGTGAGGAAGCAAATTCAATTTTTATTTATTTATGATTTTGAAAATTTTCATTTATTATTCCTTTCATTGTAGAGTTAAGCTGTAAATTTTTAATTATATTCAAATGCTAACTCACCTTCTAGCTAATCATGTTTATTGAAAGTTTGTATGAATTATAAAACTGACACCGGTTTCTTCTAACAGTGATGTATAGATATTATTTATGTTGCAAAAGAGTATGTAAACTTATGGTCAGATGAAATGTAATAGTGTTCTAATAACTGAATCAATACCCTATTAGTATTAGTGCTGGTTATCATTCATAAGTTCGTTCACTAGAGACAGCTGACAGGTATTGTTGGTTATTACTCATTAACACCTGTCAGCTATCTCTAGAGAACTAACTTACTGAGTAATAACCAACAGTACCTGTCAGCTGTCTCTAGTGAACGAACTTATGAATGATAACCAGCATTAATACCTGTCAGCTATCTCTAGTGAATGAACTTACTGAGTAATAACCAGCATTAATACCTGTCAGCTGTCTCTAGTGAACGAACTTATGAATGATAACCAGCATTAATACCTGTCAGCTATCTCTAGTGAATGAACTTACTGAGTAATAACCAGCATTAATACCTGTCAGCTATCTCTAGAGAACTAACTTACTACCTGTCAGCTATCTCTAGTGAATGAACTTACTGAGTAATAACCAGCAATTAATGCTGGTTATTACTCAGTAAGTTCATTCACTAGAGATAGCTGACAGGTGTTAATGCTGGTTATTACTCAGTAAGTTCATTCACTAGAGATAGCTGACAGATATTAATGCTGGTTATTACTCAGTAAGTTCATTCACTAGAGATAGCTGACAGATATTAATGCTGGTTATTACTCAGTAAGTTAGTTCTCTAGAGATAGCTGACAGGTATTAATGCTGGTTATTACTCAGTAAGTTCATTCACTAGAGATAGCTGACAGATATTAATGCTGGTTATTACTCAGTAAGTTCATTCACTAGAGATAGCTGACAGGTGTTAATGCTGGTTATTACTCAGTAAGTTCATTCACTAGAGATAGCCGACAGATATTAATGCTTGTTATTACTCAGTAAGTTCGTTCAGTAGAGATAGCTGACAGGTATTAGTGCTGACAGGTGTTGTTGGTTATTACTCAATGTTGTTAATGATTTTGTTGTTGTGTAAATACAGAATATTGGTATTTTGGAATTAGGTTTTACTACTTCTGATTCTTTTTCCTAATTGCTCTATTTTTTGAAGTATTAACTCTGATATTTATGTTATATTGGCCAGACAAATAACTGTGTTTTAGGAAGATATAAATTTTGTGTTCTAATTTTTTACTTCTGTTGTTGTTAAAATTCAATAAATTCATTTTTTATGATATAAACCTGGTTGTAGTGGCTCTTTATTTGTGGTTTAGTCCATTACAACATGATAATACTTTCATAAATTTAAAAAAACAACTCCCTTTTCTTTTCTCACAGAAAAAAACTCAAATGTATGATTGTGAATCTTAATTCAGGATTCTGTGCAATTCCTCAGGATTTTTTCAAGATGGAGTCACATCAACAATTACAGCCCATGTATACCCCTGATTTAATGGGAGTCCGGGATGTCTGCTTTTATGATGTTATGAATCCAACATGGCAGACCTCACTTCTATGAAACTGGTTATTTTTCAAAACATGATGATTCTTATGCTATTTCAGTCATTTATTTCACCTTATCCTCTTTCTATGGTGGTGCTCAACAAGTGTGGTAGGTAATAAGCCAGAACAGAACATTGAAACCTCTCCTATGGTGGGTAACAATCCAGAACAGAGCACTGAAACCTCTCCTATGGTGGTGTTCAACAAATATGGTAGGTAGCAGGTCGGAACAAAGCAATGAAACCTCCTCTTACAACTCGTATATATCTGCATGACACTGCTATCACAGGTAAAGATAACAATGCATAGAAAGCAAGGATTACATCAGTTAATAAAAATCTGACTGCTGAAGTAGGAAGGAAGGTGAATGAACTGAAGAAAAAGTGTGTCAATGTGAGAAGGCAGCAAGGAAAAATGTTGAGAACATTTCTGAGTGAAACTGACAATGGTAAATTTAGAGGCATGGAAATGAACATACTCAGGCAAAAAAGACACCACAACACAACAGAGCAAATAAATGTTGACATTGATGAGCTGTTGTCATCATCCAATTTTATATGGAACAGAGATTCATGAAACACCTTGGAGGAGAAATACACTCCCTCATCAACATTGTCAATTTTCTCCTTTGGTAAAATAAGGATAACAGTACTGAAAAGTTTAGAGTCTAAAGAGATGAAGGATTGAGAAATTAGTATTGTCCTCTCTAATCAGAAGGAGAAAAGGAAAATGTTTTGGAAGAGTGGTTGAACTTGAAAATATAGATCACTATAAGTCTTAGCAGACCTGTTATAGATACAAATGAAAGCATCATGTTAATGAGGATGCTGAGCATTGAAGACATATTTTGCCCCTAGTAAACATTATGTTGACAATTTCTCCATCAATGGCAGAAAATTAAAATAGGGACAAGTGAACATCTAAATCAAGAAATTTGTCTGTTCCGGTAGGGATCAAGATAGATGAGATGTGCTTACACTAGGAAAATATAATACAACAAAAACCACTGTGCAATAATTAATGTTTTAAATGTGACTGCTATGAGTGCAAAGTGATTTTAATGTAAATATTGAAAATACTTTCCTTCGTCTGAAAATTTTCAAATTTCATTTGCATAACCTCTAAAACTTCCTAAATAAATAAACTTTTTTTTAAAAGTAAACCTTTATATTTTTTCTGTTATTTTCTCTATCTTAACTCTACACAGACTTGGTCAATTTGACCAACCTTGTAACCACCATAAAAAAATTAAAAATTACCTTTTTCTTCTTCTTCCTAGAATGACTGCCTGATCATCACAGAAAACTTCAATTACTAATCCTAAATAGCTTAAGGCTTGTAACAGTCTACATCTGTTTCTACTAAATTTTATTGGTTTATTGTTCTTTGAACCACGTTAATTAATAATCCCACCACATAAATTTTAAAGCATTTGGCTAATGCATAGCTCACAGCACAGCTCACGTTACTATATTAAATGATGTAACACATGAGCGGCTCACAAGAACACCTCTTGAAAAATAATTATTGATATTTTTCATTATCTTACTTAATCTAACTGTATCTATTCCAATAAGTTTCTAATTTTTACATATTAGTTACTTTTATGAAAATAACACGGAAAACAAGAAATATATTACTTAATTTGACCGTGTTTTTTTGCTGGCACTTGCCAATGAAATTTAAGCCTTCTTTTCTTTTTTTATAATTATGCCACTAGTACTCTAAATAATTTTTACTTAATAAATAATAACCTAACAACCTAGAGTAGTAACACACAGCAAACAATGTCCTGTACCTATTATAATTTAACTAACTTTCTAAATAAAACAAGATGGGCTTAAAATAATTCCTTTGAATATTTGATCTGAACACCATGAGATAGATTTTCAAACTGAAGATGAAACTGACAATACTTTATATTGAACATAATGTAGTATTATACATCATTCGATAGATTAAAACTTTGCCTTTGGTTATAAATGATACAATATAAAGTGTTAGAGAAATTTAATGGCAATCTGTGAAACATAGCATGTGACAGTTTGGCATGACAAGTGGATCTGATTTTCTAGTATGTCTATAAACAAAATTTGAAGAATATAAAAATAAGACTTTGCCTTAATAATATCTATATGATTACAAGTAATTTATGTTAAATTCTGTATTTCAGAGAGGAAGTGGTAAATAAATTAGAGAAGGGGATGAAAAATAAAACAAATGTCACAATTCTCATACAAAGGGAGATTGAGTATTTATTTACATATTTCCTTATAAAATTAAAACTTGTACATTAAAAGTTGATTTATTATCAATGTTTTGATTACAACACTGTAAAAGATCACGTGCACTTTGAACTACCTGTAGTGAGAGAGCAAAGCAACAATGGATACCATAGGACAAACAAGCTCTGGTCTTAGGGGAATGTATCAAAATCTAGTTGATAGATTACTTCTTATGAAAATAAGTTAGAGTAAATGGTGGAAAACATTTTAAGTTATACAGCTATTCCTTGTTATTTGTCGCTCTGTTGTTCTTCGTTTGAAAATAAATTAACTTTATTGTCACACGGTCGGTGGAATCGACCGACTTCATAACCACTTTGTACCCACCATAGTTTTCATATTATAACTTTTGATACAGTATATGTATCTTCACAAAATTTGGCAAAAGTTGAATTCATGTTTCATATGCCCAACACAACATCCATATTGTAGCCCATGGATCAAGGGGTGGCATACTATCTGTGATGTACATTTTCACAGCTCATCAAGGAAACTGATGGTGAAGATGGCATATCCATCAGGGAATTTTGGCACAAATATAACATCATGAAGCCAGTGAAAAACATTAGAAAGTCATGGAGAGAAGTAACTGTCAAGTGCATACAGTGTGTGGAAAAAGCTGTGACTTTGTTAGCTTTGAACCTCATATGTCTTAAATTCACAACAACATTGTACAACTTGTACAACAGACTGGTTTCAATGAAGTTAATGAGGATGATGTGGAAGAGCTAATAAATTCTAACTGGGAAATTTTAACAAACACAGACTTCATAGAGCTGGTCCAACAAGCAGATGACATGGCTACAAGTGATGCTGTTGGGAAAGTTTAACAAACACAGACCTCATAGAGCTGTCCCAACAAGCAGAAGACATGGTTGCAAGTGATGCTGTTTGGAAAGTTTAACAAATACAGATCTCATAGAGCTGGCCCAACATGCAGAAGACATGGCTGCAAGTGATGCTGTTTGTTCAGCTGATAGTGTACATTAATGTATTTTGTTCAGGTGATAGTGTACATTAATGTATTTGTTTAGGTGATAGTGTACATTAATGTATTTTGTTAGGTGATGGTGTACATTAATTTATTTTGTTTAGGTGATAGTGTACATTAATGTATTTTGTTTAGGTGATAGTGTACATTAATGTATTTTGTTTAGATGATAGTGTACATTAATGTATTTTGTTCAGGTGATAGTGTACATTAATGTATTTTGTTTGGGTGATAGTGTACATTAATGTATTTTGTTTAGGTGATAGTGTACATTAATGTATTTTGTTTAGGTGATAGTGTGCATTAATGTATTTTGTTCAGGTGATAGTGTACATTAATGATCCTGAGGAATAACGAGGACTGGCTGTATATAAAAATATGATACATAGTTAAGGACTGAAGCAGTCAAGATATTATAATTATCGTAGTTGCATTAAGGTGAAGACTAAGTTAAGAAAAAATGTACGGAGGAAAAATTGTTGAATTTATAGACTAGACTGAAATGTTCAAGGTTTAATAGTTATTTACAACACTATTTGCATTAAATCATTAAAAGTTAAGAAAAATATTTTTTTTTCTTTTAAATGTATTCTTTGTTTTAGTCAGTTTCTTTGTACTTTACTGAATTACTTGTCCTGTTTTTTCACTATTACAATGTTACTATTTACAATATTATTGATTACAAAGCTATAAATAACAAAATGTAAAAGGAGTAAGAATTAAAGCAGGATGAGTGAAATTTTAGGTCTGTTTGTTGACAGAGAAAAAACTTGTGTGTCTTAATATATGACTTTAACTCTCTCAATATGGGTTCCATCAATTTGACCGACTACATGACATCTTTGTACTCATTTAGTGTTTATAGATTTAATACTTCTAACTTACAATATAGCATGTGTATTTTTACAGAATTTGGCAGTCTTTCAGTTAACATTATAAATCTTTCACATACAAAAAACTCATATTTTTAGTGAAGTAATTTTAATAAATTAAAATATAGATTTGTCCATTAATATATTGAGTATTTGTTTTGAATAGTCTGTGTACAAAGTAATTTTCATGTTAAAATTAAAAATACTTTTCTTCATCTCATATTTCCTTTGTGTAATTCCTAAAACCTCCTAAATACATTTAAAACGTTTTTTTTCTCAGTAAAACTTTATATTTTATCTGTTATTTTCTCTACAGGATAGGTCAATTTGACCGACCTCGTAATAGCGAAAAAAAATCTAAAT
>NW_013668296.1:122562-124958 GCF_000517525.1 Limulus polyphemus
CAATACACATCTATATATATAATTAAATTTTATTGTTTTATTGCCCTTTGAACCATGTCTAACTACTATTCCTACCACTATAAGTTGTATATTACTTGGGGAACTGCAGCTCACTAAGCTCACTATCGTATTACATTACCCATGAGCTACTACGAGCTGCTCATGTACATGCCTTGTGAAACATTTTTATTATATCCTTATCATTATTTAACTAATTTAAACTTAAACAATCTAAAAAGATCCCAATTTTTAAATCTTAATTACTTTTATAATAATAAATAAAGAATAAACACGAAAAACAAGAAATAAAGTACTTACTCAATCTTCTTTTGTTTGTCAATGACACTTAACCCTACTTTTATATTAAAGGTAGTAATGCACTAAATAATTTTTGTTTAAATACATAATGCACAAAAGAACATAGACTAATAATATGCAAAATGTAGAACATTCCCCTAACTCTCAAATTTTGTCTAGGTTTTTAACTGTGAGACAAGAGCCATTACAAATTCATTCAAGCTAGTTGTTAACTTTCCCACTAAAATGAAACTTGTACTAGGAGTGAAACTGATGCTTATCTGTTCAGAACAAAACATTATACAATACGTCATTTGATAGATGAAAATCTCAACTTTCTATTGGTTATAGGTAATATATAATTAAACGTAAGAGAAAACTATTAACAAATCCTAACAGAGAGGATGTGACAGGTGGTTGTGGCAGGAGGGGTCTGATTTTCTATTTGATAGCTCTGTACCCAAACAAAACTGAAGGCTATAAAAATTTTGGTTTGTCTGAGCAATGACAATTTTATAGTTAGTAATTTACATTTAATTTTGAACTTTTTGAAGGGGTGATGGATAAAATAGAGAAGAGAAGACACCTCGAGAAAATGTGTCACACTAGGGCAAATTCAGGATTTTTAAAAATATTGCCTTGTAGAAATAAGAACATAAAACTTATATACTATTAAAATATGGATTATTAGCTATGAGTTTATGCTATGCTAATTGGTATAACATAAACAAAAAGTAGTTCAATAAAATTTTGAATGTAAAACACTGAAACTTTGTGTCATTCATAGAAAAGGATACCCATGGCGATACAATGCACAAAGCCATTCACTTTGTAAGAATCAAAATTAAAATACCAGATAGCAAGTATACTTATATTTAGTTACATTTTTCTTTCATTTTACATCTCATACTAAAAATATTTTTTGAGTTTATTTTATACAATTTGAAATCCTTAACATCTATGGTACAATTTGAAAATCACTACTATTTTAGTACATTCAATGACTTTGATGATTGTAAGACTTTTGACAGATACAAGAGTTTAAGATCATGTGTCATTATATACACACAAAATTATCTAACATACATAAATGGAAAAGTTTTCTTTTTTAACTTGCAAGGCCCATTGATTCTCTATGGTGAATGATGTTAAAATGGTTTTTACCATTTGGTATATCATATTCTCCAAATACAAGAAATATATTAATTTAATTTCAGGTGTGTTTGAGAGAATGGTAGGTTTAACACACATCAAACTTAACTTCTATATCTGTATTTATCTTCAAATAAGGTTCACGATCTAAACCTGATTTAAAAAACTTCTAAGCAGAGTGGCTTAAAAAGATTTAAATACCACCTTAATTAAAGTATCTGCTGTGTTAGAAAGAGAAACACTAGCATAACAGAAAGTCTGTGTTTACCATATTCTCCTTTTACCATGGTAAAATAATGGGTCACCATTAACAATCTGGATGGAAAAAGTTTCATTTTAACCATTTCTTTTTTGTAACAATGATAAATAAGGGGTTTATAAATAATAATAAAAAAAAAGTTGTGGACAGATCTAAATTTTGTTTTAAATCAAAAAAGAGCACATAAGCATGGATTAGAGAGAGAGCACACTTCCAAAATAACATGTATACAGCTATAATTGTAATAAAACAAACAATTCAATTATATTTGCTTAAACTTTTCAACTTAAAACATCAACTGTTAAAATAACAAATGGGTGCTTTCTAAGGAGGATTAGATATCCCAAATAAAAATAATTTTATCAAACCAACACCAGAACACGGAAAATATCAAACTACTTAGGTTAGTTAACTCTTTCAGCATGGGCTCGGTCCCTAGGACCAGCCTCATAACCATTTTTGTTTGTTATAGTTTTTATGCTATAAATTTTAAATTTGTAAGCGCATGTTAACAAAATTTGGTAGGTTATCAGTAAACATTACAATGCTTTCAAATTTTTATTCAGTCTTAACATTTGTAAAGCAATGTTTTTCTCGTGCCTTTTTTTTTTCTATCTGCATGTTGCCTATCCAACATGTAATTTTCTATTCAGTCTTAAGATTTGTAAAGCAATGTTTTTCTTGTGCC
>NW_013668296.1:125725-126724 GCF_000517525.1 Limulus polyphemus
ATAACATTATACATTTATATATATTTATTATATTGACCTTCCAGCCATGCCTGGCTAATACAGAAGTTACAATGACGTGGCACACTTGCACACATGTTACTGTATCAAATAACATAAAACTGACCTTTGGTCTGTACAAAGTAACTTGTCTTGGCTGTGTTTTAGTAGACAAGTATTTGGTAAAATAGTCACATTTCAATTATTATACATTATACATGTATATACATTATTGCAATTTTGAAATTAGTTCTTAAACTTATTTGTCTTAAAACATATAACAGTAAATAAAGAAGCAAAGCAAACAATTATCTCTTATAGTTACGACCTTTGTACTCGGTTGCTGCTTGATGTAGGTTGCTATGCCTTTTAAAATTTTGCATGCGGAGGATATGTAACGAAAGAATTTTTTAAAGTTTTATATACACAGTTGAATAACCAAAAAAATCATAAATTACTATATCAATACCACTATAATTTATTAAGTTTAGTAACTAAGCTGTATTTCAGTCTAAAAAAATATGAAATTTGGAACACACTAAAGACACAATCTATATACTTTAAATCTTGGTTTGCAAGAAAAAGATGGCATCCAAACATGTTAAAATGGCTGAGAAAGCCACTAGAAGGACATTTGAAGTTTTTGATTGGTTATTCACATCATATATAGAAGTAAGTGTATATAAGGGAGTGTTTCCTAAATGGAAAGAAGGTGGTCGGGTGCCATTATGTTTGATTTATTACATGAGCAATATCTTAGCAAATAGAAAAGATAAGAGGCTTTAATTTTATATTCTAGCTTGTCAATATCAGTAATTTGAGTTCCTAATTCATTCAAAATTATTAACTTAGTATTCTGACTTCACAAACATCTAACTTGAACCAATACTGCATTCAACATACCACATGACAAACAAAAATCAATGTTTATCTGCATTTTTTAATATTTACTTTTAAATAAAGAAATTGAGTAATGTATAGTATTAAAATTTAAATTATAAT
>NW_013668296.1:126973-130577 GCF_000517525.1 Limulus polyphemus
ATTATTTATCTTAAATTTCCTCAGTTAAAAAAAAAAATTTTAATTGGTAAAAAAATCTCCCTGAGAAAAGTAATTATTATTAATTGCAGAAACAAATTCAAACAAAACAACTATTAAATTAATTTCATGTCTACTTCAACAATGAATACCTCTAGGTTCCTTCTGCAAGCATTTTCATGTCTTTTGAGAGAGGCAGGTGTGGTAAGCTCCCGACTACAAATTTCACACTTCAGTTGCTTTTTCAGAGGTACAGAACTTGAATCTTTTTTCCTAGCACTTTTAGGTTGTGACTTTGATTTTGAATGTTTTTTTATGTGAGCTTGTAGTTTCACCTTACTAGGAAATGCCAAGTTACACTGTTTGCAACTAAATTGCTTGGGAGGCATGATGAGTATTTATAATATTGTGACCTAGAAAAAAGGAAAAACAGAAATTTTCATGAAGCAAACAAATTTATTTGACACCACACAACTCAAAGTTTATATATATATCACTGTTTGCACTTCTAGCATCATATATTCATTTCAAATTTTTTATTTTATTACATTCAGTACAATCTTGAATAGCTTGAATTTTTGCAAACTTTTAGTACTTTACATATGCAATAAAAGAAAAAATAATACATTCACGTCTATTATTTACTACAACTACCTCCAAAATTGAATCTTTTTTTACTTTAACTTTACAGTCTTAAATTACAACATGTAGCATTAATTTTCATGTGCCTATATTGATATTTATAAAATAAAACACTTTATCCTATGTACAAGTCAAAATTATTTAATATTTTTTTCTAATTAACTGACCACTTTCTAAAAAAACTGATATAGTCACCATATGTGCACTTAACATTAAAAATGTCAAAGTGTTACCAAAAGCACTTGTCTATGTGCATCTGGTTTATTGTATGGTTGTCAAACCTTCACTAAACCACTGCCATGTACCTGGAATTTTATACCACCATGAAGAGAGGCTATTCCTCTACAAAATCCTAAAATTAACCAAATACAAGTTTCATGTAAATAATAAAATATTAAAATGAGTATTTCATTTTTTATTGTGTTTCCTAAAAATAAACTTGACACTGGGAGAACTGCTTATCTGTAAATGTGGCAATGAAATAGTTGAGGAACATAAAAAGTACCCAAGTGATCAATAACACTGTCGTTCATTAAACTTGGAGAATAAATAACAAGTCATATCTTGAGTAAAGTTAACAACTGCTTTGATTATCAACACACTGGTGACTCGGTTATTAGTGGATGGAAATTTGATAGATAGTTGGGGGCCGGCTGTCACTAAGCTAATGATTATCAACACACTGGTGACTCGGTTATTAGTGGATGGAAATTTTATAGATAGTTGGAGGCCGGCTGTCACTAAGCTAATGATTATCAAGGAGCACTAGCATTTTTTTCCAGTTGAAAATTCAAGTGATTATGAAAATATAGACCTGTATAAATTATTAGAAAACAAAAGCTGGGTGCAAACAAAACATTTATGGTAAACACCATAATACAATAATCGATCCATGTTCTTAGTGGCTCATTATTCTCATGCATCCTTTAGTGAGATTCTCCAAGGTCAAATAGTAAATAAAAACAGCTCTTTCAATCAGTGTTTCAGTTTTCTATAATCTATTTCATTCATCCCTGCAAGAATTCTTATCACAAAACAGAAAAAAAAATAAAATAATGAAATAATACAAACACTGGTCATGCTAATCTTTAATTAAAATATTATATTTTTTAAAACCCAGTCTGTGAGTCAGGGAGACCTTTGGTGGGTTGATTTCCAAACAAAACTTTCTCTTGGTAGTTTCTTTCAAATTCTGAATAGAAATTTGAACTTTTAATATCAAAAATTTGAACTGCCAACCAGCAAATTCATGAGTTTCCAAATGATGAGGGAGTAAAACCTCATACTCAAATCAAAACTCCCACACCAAATATGGTAATGGCTTCACATGTTGAGCAATACAAGACCTTGCTTTTTAAGAGGTACCCACTTAACTTATGAACAATGTGAAGTTTTGAAACATCTATTATCCCACAAATAGCTGTTTCAAAACTTCAATACAAGACCTGGTTCCTCAGCCCCATAATACCATTTTTTCCCATGGTTTTCATGAATTTTGTTAGTGGAGACGTCAGACACAGGCTTAGTGAAGCTTACTTGTCACAATAACGTGGCTAAGTGCTGTACTTTCCTGAACATGAACTCTGCATCTTCGCAGCCAAACACTAATGAGAGGAGAGTTCTTTTGTTAGTGAAGTATAGTTTTTTTTTTTACATTTACAGATCAGACCCTCTATCAGAATACATTTTTTTTTGGTTCTTACTTGAATATCAGAAACCATGGCATTCCATCTGTACCCCACTTGTTCCCTCAAATTAGCTCCTTGAGTCACAGACTGAGTGTTAAATGCCTTCTAAAAAATGTGTTTTCATTCATAAAGCCTACTTTTTCTTAGATACTGTATCAAAATAGTTATTTTTTGATGTAAAAAATTTCAGATGAACTAGTTTAACACAGAAACAGTAATATATCACCTACTGCCTAACATACAATCTTCAGACATATGCACAGTAGTACATGGGATACTGTACATCTCTAAAGCTACGGGTTATGATCGTGCACTTTTCTAGATGTGTTATTCCATATAATGCAACATCGTTTTACATGTTCATAAGCTTGTTTACAATAGTGTTTGAGCCTTAAATGTTGTATCAATAAGTATGCAGTTACTCAAACACTTTGTAATCAACCAAGGGAAATAAGTTTGATGTCTACCCTCTAATTTAATTTCATGAAGAAGTGACAGAACCAAATAAAAATTGTTTGTTTCTTTAGGGCAAAGCCACACTGATCTATCTGTTGTGTACACCAAAGGGATACCCCTCCACTGAAAGACACACATTGCAAAAGGGGAAGTGAAGGGTGGCTGGTTTTGTGAAGAGATGAGTATCTATCCAAAATGCATTTTAAGGAAAATGTTGAGTGCAATTTTAAGGCTGCTCAACCATCCTATTATCCCAGGAGGCCATGTATGTAAGTGTGACTATGGCACCACATCAAGCCATATAGTTCAACCATCCTATTATCCCAGGATGCCATGTATGTTAAGTGTGACTATTGCACTACATCAAGCCATATAACTCAACCATCCTATTATCCCAGGTGGCAATGTATGTTAAGTATGACTATGGCACTACACCAAGCCATATAGATCAACCATCCTATTATCCCAGGAGGTCAGGAGGCCATGTATGTTAAGTGTGACTATGACACTACATCAAGCCAGGTAGTAGGTGAGAAATATCAAACACCCCCTGCAACTTGGTACTGGGTAAATTAGTTCTCCCACTCCACTAGAAGAAATTGGAGGGAAGGATTCACACATGGAACAACATGGACTGAATAGAAATAATCTCATAATCTGCATAAGGTCAAACACTGAGCAGGAACCAGCTGATTGAGTTTTTAACTTGCATGTGCAGTATGGCTTGAAAGGTGTGTGTGTGTGTGTGTGTGTGTGTGTGTGTGTGTGTGTGTGTGTGTCGTGAGTACGTCGACCGAAGGCGACGACGGAGGGGTAGTAGG
>NW_013668296.1:130598-139224 GCF_000517525.1 Limulus polyphemus
AAGTACGTAACTAACGACGAGACGAACCGGAACGACGAGACGTAGTAGTTAGTTTAGTTAGTTAGTAGTGTGTGTAGTGTGTAGTAGTAGTAGTGTGTGTGTGTGTGTGTGTGTGTGTGTGTGTGTGTGTGTGTGTGTGTGTGTGTGTGTGTATATATATATATATATATATATATATATATATATATATATGCATATATTGCCAAAACAGCCTTGCAAAAACCCAATAGATGGGCTTGACACTTTCTGTCATCCTCTACTCAATGTGGATTTCTGGAGAGAGAAGTGTTCCCTGTGTGGTAACACCATCCAAGTGGTGGATTCTATAGTCTCCAGTATCATTAGTCAAATAATAAGTTGACTTTTTTACTTTTTGGTTATTGAAGAGTAAAAGGCATAAAAGAGACTTTCAAAATGGGTGAGAAAAGTGAAGGAATAGAAACCACAATTGAGCACACAAAAAAGTGCACATTCTCTGGACAATATTGGGGAAAAACTGCCCCTTAGGAGACCAAACATTGAAAATACCAAAAGTATCCAGAATCGCACTCAAACCGACTAAAGGTTCTCATGAAACATGTAAGTGTGGTTGAGGCAGAGGAAAGTGGATACCTAGTTTTTTGGAAACAATCAAGCCACTATGACAGGTAGAAAAATGAGAGAAAAGACAATGGATCACAGGTCATATTCCACTGAACTGCTAGTCCAATAATAGGAATGCAAAAGGCCCAGCCAGATGAAGAGAGCCTAAAGTATCCAAAGGAGACAGAACCTCACACACAGAAAGAAAAAGAAGCATGAAAGCCTTGGAAACCACCAGAAACTCCATATCTTTGATATGTAGACAAAAAGGTTGAATTCACTCAGCGAATGAGGTAATAAAGACTCCCAAATGAATCAGATACAGAATGGGAGTCAATACTGACTGAGGAACATGGTCAGCCAACCCAAATGAACAGACTCCAAAAGAGCAATATTCATAGCAAGTGATATTTCCCAGGACAGGGCTAGAGATGCCAATGTTCATATAATGGTGGAAATGCAGACCCAACAAGTGCATCCTCAGTGTGAATATCCTTGGGATATAGTTGAAACAGACAATCTTGGGTCCTGCAAGCTCCTTAGATAAAACCTGTATGACCCAAGGGATACTTGGAAAGTGAGCCCACAGGTTGATAAAGAGCCAAACTCCCACAGGACCAACTGGTCTACATGTCTGTGATGGCTAACCTGTCAGGATGGGGAAGTGAAAGAAGGGGCCATAGAATGAGAAACTCCCTGAAAAACTTCTGCATCCCAATGAAATAAATCCCAAATGAAAATAAATCATCAAGTGAATTAAGCAACTGCTGAAGTAGAAATACAGGCAGCATGAAGAATAGGTTGCCACGACCTTCCCTAGTAAGGCAGCTATGCAGAGCCCATGCAAGCAAAAGATAAAGACAAGTAAACTGTGGGTAAAAAACATTCAAAGCAGGAGAAAGAAATCAAAGAATCTGAATTTTAGAAAAAAGAAAGTATTCCAACTACAGGCCACAAAGAAGGAGTCCGAAGTTTGGAGAGGGCGTGGGCCTCGCAACTGAAAGTCAACACAGAACTGAAGCAAAGAATCTGCATAAAAGTCAGATGGTGGAGGTAGATAGTCTATTGCTGATTACTTCAGGGACGGCCACAATACATCTTTCAGTGTACAAACTCCTCTGTTAAGGCTTTCACACCTAATCACCTAGCTCGTTCACACTCTATGCTTAAGGACGACAGTCCTGTCTGTATTTCCTGGGTAACAGAAATTAAGGTAATTGTAGATCAATTTCAGCTTTGAAAAGGATTTTTTTTTTGTAATCACCACAATAAATGATAGTCTTTGCAATGAGCTGCCAAGAATTCAACTGATCTAACCCTTTTCCATTAGGCTCATGTAATTTGTGGAAATCAAGTCCCAAATTTCACTTGTACAACAATACATGTGGTAACTCTGAAATTTCTTCACGTTTCCTCTCAAAAACTGCAGGATTTTGTTAAAGATCGTAAGTATCTTGTACACAAAGAATAACATAATTACAGGCCTGGACAAATATTTTCAGATCTAGGAGCCAGCCCAAAAACTCAGGAGCCAGGTGTGCCCAAACTAACTTCACTACTGTTCGTACTGGGAAATGGGGGCTACGTATATTTATTTACTTTCACAGAAATTAATGCACTAACAATAACATGATATCAACAACCACTTGATAGAATTGCTTAAACTAACTGCCTATGGTACTGTCCAAGTCTAAACATGCACACTGATTGGTTGAATTGAGAGAAAGAAGAAAACAAAAGCACAAAATTAGTAATGTGTTGTGCAACCACAGTTCTTCATTCCTGAAGAAACATGAAGTGCTGAAACCACCATTAAAATCCTTGAAACAAAGTTCAATTTCACACTCAAAGAATGTAAAAATAGTTCCAGACTTCCAAGAGCCCAGAATTGTTCTAAATTCGAGTTCTATTTAGCACAACCTTATGCACGAATAAAATGAGAGAAAATACAAGGCACCATGATGAAATTTTAATTTGTCAAGGTGAATTGGCCCCCGAGATTTGCAAAGGCATGTGCTATTATAATTAAATGTTTTTATTACAAATATGTTATTTTTCTATTGTAGTTATTTGCACTCAAGCTATTAATAAATCGAGTACAAGGTCATTTTCATTTTAAGTATAAAAATACTTTCTTCATCTTATAGTTTTCATATTTTATTTGCATAATCTCTAGAACCTTCTAAAAGGATATCAAAAGTTTTTAAGGTAAATGTTTATATTTTATATCTCATTTTCTATACCATGTCACTAACTCTGGCTATTATCATCAATGTACAATGCAATAAAATAATTAATATTAAGAAATAAAAAAAAATTACATACCTTTTAATTTTTGTAGAATATCTTTAAAGATTTTTCTATTTGTTAAATTCAAAATTTCAGGTCTTCCACTTTTCACATATCGTTAATTGTTAATGTTTTATTTTCCTTTCTTGGCTTTTCCCACATATTATTTATTACAACACAACTCATTGGTACCCTTGAGGCATATTACAATTTTCTTCGAGGTATATGCAAAATTTTTGTTCAGTGCAATATGTCATAAGCCTTGAGAAGGGACGCAAAGTACGATATATATTTAAAAAATTCTATAGTCGATCAAGCAGCCAACAATACGACAGTCATTACATGTATTCCATAACGAAACTATGTGCCAATTTCAAAATAGCCATTGTAGATTATAGTATAAAATGAGCTCTTTCTAATGACTATACACATGTGTATGTAACATCTACATGTAAGCTATAAAGCTCAAACAAATCTGTTGAAGGTGGGCATGGCAGCTGTAAGGGGTTGAAAAAATTAATTATTTGTTTTAACAGTTTCATTCAGAGAATTTTGAAATGTGCGAGTCTTATTGTCTAGACGTACCTCTACTCAACCATTATTGTATTACTGAAAATAAAAAGTAATGAATTTTCATAGATCGTTGGTCACATGAAAATATATCTGAAGTTTCAAGTAGTTTTTTTAAGTTTATTTTGAAATAAAGGATTTAAAACTTGTATAAAATAAAACTTAGATTCAAAACATAAAAGGGTTAAATAGAGCACTGTCATTAGCACTAAAAATTTCAGGAGGCATAAAATGAAATCACTGCACTTCATTTTCATTCTAAGAATCAGATTTTCTACTAATTAACAACAATACCAATGTGCAGAACATAGCTATCTTAAAATTTTGCAAAGTTCATCAGAATGTTTTTTGTACAACTGTATGTATTTTTTGCTAAACTTGGGCTCAATTCCCCAATTAGTTGCAAGTAAAGATGTGGTAGATTAATTTTTTTTAATCTGTTGCCTAGAGCATGTAAAGGTTAAAGTTTTCAGTTGCTATATTTAATATCCTAGCAACTAGGAAAAGGTCCATATCTTTAGACATAAGCAGTTTAGGTAAAATGTTTACAGTTGTTGTATTTTCAAATGAACTGATTTCCCTACGAGTGTCAAAAAGTCAGACCTGCTAATAACAGCAGATTCACTCAGGAAATAAGGAGAATAATCTGTGATTAATAATTTGACTGAGTTTTAGGTTGCATCAGTAATAAACAAATTTGAAATATTTGATGGATAGAGAAAACAATCTTTATTTTAGACACACATACAAAAAAAAACTATGCATAGCTGAAAAGACAAGTGGACAATCTCCTCCATTGGATTAGCGAATAGATCATTAGTTTTCCATCCTTCAGATCTAGTCACAATGAAAACCAAGTAAAACTGAATCAAGAGAGCATGTCTAATTCAATAAATAAACCCAGCTTCTTTGTCTAGTGAAGAATGTCGCTCTTGACCCTTTCTCTCACAGCATTAATCAGCTGTATATTCAAACAATGCCAACTCGGTCAACAAAGGATATTGCAGTCACTAATCCTTTCAATCGGGATGCTATATATTATTGCAATATGCTCTTGGGCAGAAGGGAAATCATCTACTTTATAAGAACAAAGCAATCTCAACAATTTTCTGGACCAGTTATTTATGCTAAAACTGCTAACAAACTAAATGAAAAATTTTAAAAATTCCCATATCACAAAAGCTGGTAGAAAATATTTGATATGCCTACATATCACAGTCTCCAGCATTTTGAACTGTATTACAACCATGAGCAAGAGTTTAAAGGTCTCTATGCACTTTTCAGTCCAAATGCTACCTGTGTTGAATCTGGAAAAGGCATTAGTTACTTTTGTAAAAGCTCCCACTGTTTAATACTTTGGCTGAAAAATGAGTAAAATTACTATAAGATGTCATAAAATTCTTAACTTCAAGAATGTTCAAGCAAATATCATTCAATGGTAAATTTATATAATGAGCAGCACAGTGTACATAAACAGTGGTGGATTCTTCTTCACATTTGTTTCTGGACACCAGAATAAATACCTCTCCCTGTTCTAGATCCACCATATCCTTGACCATCACATTTTTCAACTGACAAGCCCATGTCTTTGATCATTTTCACTGTTTCAGCCTCTAGCTCTTTGGTAATCTGATACACAAATTTTATGTACATCCAAAAATCTCTCACTAATTTTCACATCTATTGGAATTTTATTAACATCCTAGGATACTGTTACACATGTCAAAATCTGGTCCTCCTTTTTTGTAGCTTCCATTGTTCCCATATAACAGATTAAAAATGAGCTCCATCTACTTCAAAAAGTATTTTATTTTGTAATTTTCCGACAGTAATTCAATCAATTCATTTTGTATTTTTGGGCTAACATTTTTTTAATTTGCCATGTCCTTTTCAACTAACTGTTTTAAAACTGGGTCAAATTTACTTATTATATGAATGACAAAGTGTCTACTATTTTCAGTGTCCTCAGAAAGCTAGATAACAAATAACTAATGTAAGAGTAATGTTAACGATTATCTAATAACTGTTCTTGGTATTCAGCTTTTAATTTTAGGTCAATACTCTTGTCATTTCTCCATGTGTTGTAAATAACACGGGCTACTATATGTGAGTACATCATTTCATGTTCTTTAATGTTTTACCAATCCTTTTTTCCAACTGCAGGTAGTTGTTGATGAGAAGTGTTTTCGACATCCAAACAGCAAACATTGTTCACATTACACACTCTCCACTTTTATAGAATAACATTCACCCAAAAAACACATAATTTTCATACCTCATGGAAAAGGTCCTTTAGGCTTGCAATAACCATTTTTAATAATGATTTCTTTTACAGTGATATCATGATCAATGTTTAGATATTTTGCTCTTTCAGTTGGGAATGGTTATAAGGATGATAATGACCAGTTTCAGTTCAGGTTTATCTTATTAATTTCCAAATTTTCATTAGTTGCTGTAATTGCTTAATTTGTATTTACTAATGCCAACAATGTAACAGTTGTCAAAGGTTACATTGGTGTTTTGCTGGAGTGTAATTAGTATCTGATCAATGAGAATACCAGTATAATGTATATTTTCTTTTTTATATATATCTAAGAAACTATCCTTAAGTACACGCATGTAGTTACAACTCAAGCAATAGCTGAAATCACTTTGTACGTTCATATGAAAATTAAAAACCTACACTTTATTTTTCTCAAGACACAGATTACTTATTCTAACATTATGAATGATAATAAAATTTAGTTAACTAACTCACGTGTAAATTTTCAAAAAGTATCTACTTTTAACTGTACCTAGGTCAAAATTTCAAAAAAAATTTGTCTGGCACAAGTTTTAAAATGTTAAGCACGGCAAATGATGAAAACAGACCAGGCATACATATGTAAGCTTCTTGAATATATATACAGAACAGCCTTTTCATATGTACATGTTTTTGATACTAATGCTTGTTAGTTAAAATGAGTAAAATTTTACTCCTTAGTACACTTTTGAACACTGATTACCACATACACAACTAAGAGTTACACATAACTTTTTTTTCAATCATTAAGTGTACCTAGAAACACAAAATCTTTAAAACAGGATTATTAAGTAAGTTTTAATAACATATAATTTACATAAATCAATTAAGTCTAAAAAGAAAATTCAGATATCTTAACTTTAAAATGAATCCTCTAGCTTGCCTATTACCTAATCATATGCTACATTAAGAAATTGAGATAGCCTGGCATATGAACCCTGAAATCAACCACTGTTCCAACTACACATTTATAGAACAAATATATTTTAAATGATTTATAAAGTCTGCATAAATTTTTTTTCCTTCTCAAAATGAGTTCAGTAATATGATTGTGTGAATCAATTCTTATATATGCACACCAAAGTCAACTCTAGTCATTCAAAACCAGAACATAACAATTACATGACTTGCTGAACACTCACTCTAGTCTACAAGGTACAGTGACATGGATAAAATAATAATTTGTTGACAATAAAGTACATAATATTTTAGCACCTACACTTTATTTCATTTCTTATAATTCGATATATTAACACGTGTCGTATGAGCTAAGGGGGTTCATTGTTGTTGAACAAGAAATGCAGCAATTTTCGTTATACCTTTGTGATAATTTTCATTGGCTAAAATGTTGCCATTGGACATTACTTTTACTGAATCGATGCTTCTGGTGACAGCCAGATCAAGGAAAATGTGGTAGGGAACAGTAAGGGAACTCTCATGGCGCATTTAACATGAAAATACAAGTGTCCGTGTTTTGGAATATGCTTCAAATTCAGCTATTGTGGTTGATCATGTGACAGATTATCCCCCTGCAGTAAAATTATCTCGATTCATGGTGTGAATCAGTCAATGAATCCTCTGGTAATTCAGAAATGGATACGAGAAGTAAATTAGAAAACTGACTCAGATGATGGGGAAACCAATGAAATTCCAGATCCATATGAAGTAGAATGTATCCCTGTATCATGGACTCAAAACAAACAGAAACCTAGTAATGGCAACAGTGACATGCAGAAACATGGTTTCTTTAGTATGCTTGATAAGGCAAACAGAGTAGTGTGTTCTGTGTATCTGTCATATGATATATTTGTTTGATCCTTTTGACCAACAATCCCAAAAGTTTGATGAGTGCTGTTGCAAACAATATCCATAAATCAGAATCCAAGAGCAAAGAGACATTACTGAATGAGATGATGAAAATACAAGTGCCACTTCCAGAGAAAAATATTCAGCAAAAAAGTTCTTCCAGCTCTGATCTGTAAGGCTTTGAAGAAAGTTGTCGGACATTGGCATCAAAACATTCAAGACTAGGAATAGACACTTTCGTGCTTTGATTTGTGGTGATGAGATTCAACCACCAGTTTGACACACATACAGACAGCAGAAGTCACGTGACGCTAGTAACACGTCATGATATTCTCGAAGGTTCGTGAATGCTCGACTGTTTGCTAGATGTGCGGTATTCTTATATATAAGTGCACCAAACAATGAATTGAGATAGAATTGCAGACAGACTGAGACGTACAATTGTGTCAAACGTGGTAGTAAGTAAGTGCGTGAATCGTTCGTTGAGAATTATAGCGTGTGTTTAAGTGTGGAAATTAAGTGCATTGCAAAGTTGTATTGAGAAAGAATAAACTATTTTTATTTAAGAAAGGACTTGCATCGCTGAAGTTCTTTGGAAAGGATTTCTACGGAAAAATTAACAAAACGACCAGAGACGTAACAAATTGGTGTCAGAAGTGGGAAAAAAAAAAGGAAACGAGAAGTGGCAAATCAAACTACAACTTAGCAGATTTGATGGCAGCAATACAAGAACAGCAAAAGAAACAAGAAGAACGAGAAAAGAAACAAGAAGAGAGACAACAGCAATTGCAAGAAAACCTGCAACATTGGCAGCTCGAACAGCAAAATAAACAAGAGAAATTACAGCAGTTGTTGGAGGAAAAAGAAAAGAAACAAGAAGAAAGTCTCCAACAATTGAGAGAAAGCCAGACAACAGGAAGCCCCTTCACTCATGCTAGAAGTCACATTCCAGACACGAGTGTCAGCAATAGGGTTGATCTAGTACGATTCGATGGGAAGGCACCCTGGGAGGCATATTGAGCACAATTTGCGCTCCTGGCAGAAATGAATGGATGGACAGAGGAGCAGAAAGCAGTA
>NW_013668296.1:139456-140563 GCF_000517525.1 Limulus polyphemus
AGGCTGGTATCCAGAAAGGTTGTTGGAACTGTGGAAAACACGGACATTTGAGGAGCCAGTGTAGGAAGAATATTACCAACAAGTCGACCTCAAGGAGACCAGTAGTGGTTGGTGTTGAGCGACGCCCACCAACCCCCATCATGAAAGTCCCAACAGCTAGGTGTAAAATGCCAAGCACACACAGTGTCAATGTGACAGAAAAGCTGGATGGCCAAAAGTGCAACTTTGTCATAAATTCTGCATCCCAGCAAACCCTTGTGCTGGATCACAAAGGAGTACCAGAAGCTGTACAGAAGCTCTGTGGTGTGACAGGACATTATGCAAGGTTGTGAGGACAAGTGTGGGTAACTATTGAGCTTATGGGCATAAAGGACAGACACAAAGTATACTTGGCTGACATTGAAGAACAATGCATATTAGGGTTGTATTACTTACTACCGAGGAAGTTTGTAATTAATTTTGATAAAATGATGTTTGGGAACAACAAGGGCCAAGTTCTGGTAAATGTTGAAAGAGAGGTTGAACTAACCAGGTGTCATCAAGCTGAAGTCAAAGTGACTGAAAGAGTTGATGACGGTGAAGTGGAACCAATTATAGATATTAAAGCAGAGCAGGAAAAAGATCAAGATTTGAAGCTAATAACTGATTTTCTAAAAGCAAGTGTTTTGCACCCTGCTTGGGAGAAGGTGTCTAGCTTAAGCCCCGTGACAAAGAACTATTGGGCACAATGGGACCAGTTGAAGCTTGAAGATGATATTATTGTCCGGTGATGGGAAACTGTAGATGAGAAAATGACGACCTGGCAAACGGTTATACCGAGGAAGTTACGGGAAGTTGTGCTGTGTCAATCCCATGATAGTTTAACAGGAGGACATCTCGGAGTTAAGAAGACATTGAGTCACCTACGACAGAGATTTTACTGGATATGTATGAGGCAAGATGTGGAAGAATGGTGCAAAAAGGGGGCCAAAGTATAAGGGACGTGCCCCAATGAAGTTACTTTAAGTTATATAATGAAAAGAGTAGCCATTGACATTGCTGGTCCATTGTCTCAAACTCATGCTGGAAACAGGTACATTTGTATGGTGATGGATTATTTCACCAAGT
>NW_013668296.1:141284-153483 GCF_000517525.1 Limulus polyphemus
GAAGCCCTTGATGAAGTTACTACCACTGATGTGACTGTTACCAATGGTAGGCCAATTCTTCACGTGAAGCAGAAGCCAACGAGATGGAGACCAGTGCAGAAAAAGATACGTTCCATAAAATTAAGAGACTTTGTTGAATTTTAATTTTGTTTGTAAATTCTGTACATTTAATTAAATTATTGTTAATTATCTATTGGTTTAATGTAAGTGGCTATTGTTTGAGACGAACAATATTAAGGAAGGGGCAGTGTTATGAGAGCGGAAGTCACGTGACACTAGTAACACGTCATGATATTCTCGAAGGTTCATGAATGCTTGAGTGTTTGCTACATGTGCGGTATTCTTGTATATAAGTGTGCCAGACAATGAATTGAGATAGAATTGCAGACAGACAGAGATGGACAATTGAGTCAAGCACGGTAGTAAGTGCGTGAATCGTTCGTTGAGAATTATAGCGTGTGTTTAAGTGTGGAAATTAAGTGTATTGCAAAGTTGTATTGAGAAAGAATAAACTATTTTTATTTAAAAAAGGACTTGTATCGCTGAAGTTCTTCGGAAAGGATTTCTACGAAAAATTAACAAATGACCAGAGACGTAACAATACCATAAAGGCCTTGTAAAAACAGCAGTGGAATATATTTTGTTGCTGAGGAATGTGAAAACATTGTAATGAGGAACAAAGTCTTTTATTGTGGACGATAAAAAGGTGAAATTCCATCACTTTACAAAAAAGAAGATTTTGGAGTATGTCTACAGAAACTACCTAGAAGAATTCCCATGCAGATTAAGCAGAATCATGTATTTGTCATTTAAGAAAATACTTAAATCCGTGACATCATTTGACCAAGGGCATGCAGGGCTGTTGATTATGCATCAGGCAAATTGATTTACAACAATCTAGAACTGCTGTAGAGAAGAGTATGAACAGTTGATGGTGAATCAATGCATGAGTAGTGCAAGATATGGGTTCATGAAATAGAACATTTCTTGAAATACAATGACCATGTTGTGTCAAATAGTGCATCAGGTAATAGCATCAATTATGGATATATAGAGACTGAAACTGTATTGTCTAACAATTGCAAACAGTGGAATGAAATTCATCATATTCCTTTAATCAAAGACTGCAGAAAGAGGTACAAACTCTTCATGGTCATTGATTGAGTGTAGTAAATGAACGAAACAGAATTCAGTGAATCCATGATAAGCTGAAGTCTGATGAAGCTTTGTTGGTCCTGGATTACAAGGTAATTTCAAGAAAAGACTATCTAGCACTATGGAAAGAAAGGAATGAGCTGGCATGGATGCATGGTTTACACTTGACCAAAATATATTGGAGGATTCAAGCAGGAATGGATATATACTAATCTATTTTGTTTGTTGTATTATTAATGTAACACCATTACTTCCAATATATAGCTTTGTTGATGAGATAGATTTGATATCCTTTCCTTTACTGTTATTGGTTCTATTATTTTGCCACAACTTCATATAAATGCTTTACCATCATTAGTTAATGTCAACCTGCAGAGAATTGATCATTTTATCGCCAGTAATTTATTATTTTCTCCGAATGCGTGTAGACTGAACTGTGAGTAGGAATACAACTATACAATGTGCTCTTTGTACTCGGAACTAATAATAAAAAAAAGCAAGTTTTTCAATGTATATTTGTTTTTGAAACATTGGTTTTCATGTGTTCTAAAACAAAACTTCACCTGTAACATTTCAAACTGTATCTAAAAATATATTTCATAATACATGCTTTACTGTAAAATTAACAACACTCCCAACCTCCATAATATTGTACTTTGCATTTTTGACAATTAAACAGGAGGAACCTATAGTCAATTACCTCTATTTACATGCAGGCTCAGAAATCTAAAAAAAAATATTTTTATCTATGTCAAACTGAATGGCAGATCTTGTCTTTGCCAGCCAACTAGCTTTTGCACATTGTATTTTAACAAATCATAATACACCCAAATAACTTGTAAATCAGTTTTGTTTGGTTGCTACATCTAGTAGGATTATGGAAAAATTAGTGACAAGAGACTTACAGCTGAGAAGTTAAAAGTAGATTGTTTTGTTAATAAGCACCATGCTTGATTTAATAGAGCATTTTATTTTAAATTTAACTATTTGTTTGATAAAAAATGAAGCAACAAAAAAATTATTTGTTGCAAAGGTCGTTGAAAATAGCCTTGAATAGCTCAATAATTACACTTTGAGTAATATCAAAAACTGTTTATTAACACAAAAATGAATTATACAAGACAAGTGGCATTTACACAATGAATGGTGACTCCAATCAGGCACAGGTAAATTAAAACTTAGATGATAATGTCTGCAGACACAAACCTCTTTTTTCCTAACTTGGCCATGAAATACAGTAATACCTTGATATTTGTATATATGATAAACAAAGTTTCAGTATCAAGAACTCAGAATTTATTACCATTATTTTACACAGAAAGCTAAAAATAATAAATAAATACACTGAAATGAATAAATAAATTATAAATTTACTGATATACAGTACAATATAAATAATGAAATTATAATAAGATATGGATTCTTAAGTGTTGCACATCAAGATGGATATATATCTTGTTATATGTGTCAGTTTTTAGTGTTGCGCTGCATTCTGTACAACAGGTGTCTGTGAACCCGAAGAAGGAAAAACAGTCCACACTTCATTCCTTCTTTTAAAAACAACTAACTCCACATCCCTTCTCCCACTGAAGCCATGAATGGAGCTATGGGGATAGTCACTATGTTTCTTTGATTTCTCAGTTTTTAATTTTAGTAATGTACAGTATAAAATACTGTATAATACTATTTTCAAATAAATTGTCTTTGTTTACAATATGAATGGTAAGTTAAGTGTTTATAGTATGATAAGGTAAGTTACGAAGGCTGGTAATGTATCCTTATAGTAATAATGTTATAAGTTATTCAATATACCAAGTTTTAATATATATAAACAAAGCGCCAGGAATGCATCTACTTCATATAACGAGGTATTACTGTACTTATGTACTGCTGTTCAGCATACTTCGATGTTGCAAGTCAACCAACCATAAACACCTAGGTGTCACATATTGATAATAATTAACATAACACTAGGTCAGAAGTCAGAAAAAAGTTATTGTAATTTTACACAAGACTTTGGTGAGGTATTATGTATTATAACTGTATTATGTGCAGTTTTGAGCATTTTACTACAAGGATATGTTTGTTATTAAGCACAAAGCTACACAATGGGCTATCTGAGTGGTGACCATCACATAGGTACTGAAACCAGATTTTTAGCATTATAAGCCTTCACATATCATTGAAACACTGGAAAACTAGACACATATTAGAAAGTATGAAGAAACAAACTAACAATGATTCTTCGGTTATTTACATTAGAAAGAAAGATTTAAATATTACTTTTTCTTTCCTTACAACATTGAAAGAAACTTGATTCAAGTGTTCCTACAGGTGTTCTATTTGACTTGTGTAATAAGAAAGTTGAAACACACGTTAGCATTTTTCTACACTGAAAATGCATTTCTGATAGATACTTACCTCTTTCCACAAAATAGCTTTTCTCAATTTGTAATGCCCTCTATTGGCACAAATTTTC
Source organism: Limulus polyphemus (assembly GCF_000517525.1). Lineage (NCBI taxonomy): Eukaryota > Metazoa > Arthropoda > Merostomata > Xiphosura > Limulidae > Limulus > Limulus polyphemus. Next base: position 144,919 of record NW_013668296.1, read on the forward strand.
AATACTTGCCACTAGCCTTCTACCTCCCAATTTTGCATATCCATATGCAAAAAATCATTACCAGTGCCCTCTTCACATTTCCACTTGTTAATCACTTTGAGTCGGTCTGAATACCCACACATCTATCACCAGAAACGGAATGGCTAGGTGGAAAATGTGAGAGGAGGTAAGTATCTATTGGAAGTACATTTTCAATGTAGGAAAATGCTTCTTTCCCATATGTTCCCACACTGAACTGGTGGTGGGCCAGTGAAAAAAATAATCCCCCTTTATGAAGCACCCAAAGAGAGACTCAGCAGGAGACATGTCTAATCCAGGTATACTCTTCACTCTTCCATGACTGTGTCATGAACATAAAAGGCAGAAAAACATAAAGGAATCTCAGAATATGTATGGCTGATTAATGGGACCCCTGGGTTTCAAGTGACTAGGGCAGACAGACTCCAGTAGTAGTTCGACCTCACTCAACACCAAGTGGCATCTGGAATGGTACATTAGATTTGTGGTAGGTAGAGGATCACATACCTCTTCACCTCAAAATGGGAAATGGTAGGGAAGATGAGCTTCTGTATCAAAATCCATCTCTACTTGCGTGCATTTCAAACACATTTCTGGTCCAAAACCTAGGGGATATGAGTTTGGTACTTCCAGAGAAGGATACCTGGCCATGCACAAGCAGGAAAATGCGTTGCGTCCTGCTACGTCCAACACCAGATCCACCGGGAACCAACATCCAGCAGACAGTAGGAACCGCAAACCTGGAGTGCATCTCCAGTCCAAAACCTGGCAGTGGTGTGCATTTGTCATCCAGTCTCCAATGGGAGGAGGAATACAGGCCAACACACATGTGAGGACTAACTTAGCCGGACCATCTCCGGCCAATACCAGACCCACAGAGGATGTACATCCAGACGATGGTAGGAAGGAGGAATGCCATGGTAGGAAAAAGCAATCGGTCAGATACATAGACTGCATATTGCTATAACCAAAACCTGGTGGTATCTGGAATTGTACATCAGGTTCACGGTAGGAAGTGCTATCTACCACTGTCCTACTTTCAACTGAGTAGTATGATTCATCACTCGGGAGGTCAAGTCTCCATGGTCCACCACCCCAGTGGTTAGGAACTGGTAAGGACTCCACTAGAAGAGAGGAGGGAAAAACATGTTTGAGAGTCCACAGGACCACATCACAGGAGACAGTGCAACAGGTGACCACAATACAATGGTGGAGAGCTACTACATTATCATTTGCATGTGGATATTCAGAAGCAGAAGGCCAGTGGCAGGAGTTAAAAATTTGTGTCAACAGAGGGCAGTACTAATTGAGGAAAGAGGTTGGAATGAAGAGTTTTACCTTTGTGCAAACCTCGTGGTAGAGACTATTCATTTGGCACCACTTAGAAGTTTGTGAATTCAGCAGTTTAGGCAAAGTAGTTTTCAAGAAATCCCCGAGATCTTCAAGGTGTAGGTGAAAAATTTTATTTTTGTGCAAATCTTGGGACCAAGATGGTTCGTTTTGTACCACTAAGAAGTCAATGCAACCAGCAGTTTAGGAGGAATTAAGTCACACATACAGACACTGAATTTTATTATATTAATATATGTGCTGCTAATTTTTGAAAGTTTTTAAAATTTAGTCAGCTAGGCAAGTGTATGTAAACATTAGGGGAAATGCAACTGAATAAGAATATCAACTAATTGTTGTATTTATTTTAAGTAGGAGAGAAAATTATTTAGATGGGCCACAAACATGTGGCCTTTTAACATTTTTTTCTTAGATTTTCCTGATTAATTCACACCAATATGTGTTGGAAAAAAAAAACCCTTATGAAAAGATTATATCTAGATAAGCAACTGCTACATTTACATTTACGTCATCTTCCAATGATGGTCTGCAGTAATTTATGCATGAATGCAAGTTACTTTTCCTATCTTTCTACAATATCGTGTCTCATTGAAACATCATCATTTTTGTTTCTGTTACTAAGCAACAACTCTGTTTTCCATATTACACTTGACATAGCTTCTTCTGGAATTTTCAGTTCCCTGGAATATTTTTACTTGTTCTCATATTAATGGTTCTTTTATATTTACAAACACATATCTTTAGTTCATCAGCTACTGAGTGTAAGTGTTATTTTTTCCTACTTCATGTGTGTTTGAAAACAACACCTTTTTTTTACTTTCTGACATCATAATGACTTCTTTATTACACCATTCTCTTTACTTCTACTTTGTGTTTCCTTTCTAATATTTGACTTGTTTCCCTCAATTTCGAGCTATTTTTAATTATTGATTATTTTCATTTATTTGTTTTAATCAATATTACTGTTTAATTTTATATGTCACTCACATTTCTAGATGATATTTATCTATTTGTCATTTTCTCAGTTTTTAAGTTATATTTATGACGTTCCTCATTGTACGTTTTCTAACATTTTTATTTTTGATGGATATATTTTGGGATCATTCTTAATTTTGTTCCCCTGATTGATTATACTTCCTCTCTTTTAATCAACCCAGATCTTGTTATAATTCCAAAAAATTATTTCTTATCATGTATTCTCAAGTATTTTTTCTCCTCTATAATTGTAGTTAAACTTATGCATTTTTCATATCTTAAGTACTAGCTTATATATATAGTCTTTTCTATTTTATCTTTACATTTATTATATATGTAATGCTTGGAACTTGTAATAATTAAAACAGAAAAAGAAACAACAGATAAATGTAACTTATAAGATGGAAAGTACTAGTATGATAAACATTTTTTAATTAAAAGTTTAAATACTTAATATTATTATTATACATATATTTTAAGGTGAGAGGTATGCTACAGATACTTTATAATTCACAAAATTTTCAATTATTAAATTTCAATTTTTTTGTAAAATACTTAATATCCAAACCTTTTATTTAAGATGCAATATACAGTAAGTTACTTTTGTCCATCTGTCACTCATCAACTTCACTACTGAGTTAACATTTAGAAATTCGATCTATTTCAAAAGATTTACATTAGTTTTACCTAATTCTATTTCACTTTAAAAATTCTCAGTTTTGATAGTAAACAAAGATGTCAGAAAAGATGCATAATTCATCAAGTAAATCCAATGAAATTGAAAACAAACTTCGGTACTTAATAAAAACTTGTATTTTAAGTTTTCATGCAAACACAAATCAAAGATACCAGTCTTGAATATATTTCTATACAAGTTATAAATGTTTTCAAGTCTACGAAAGATCTAAAAAGTAAAACAGTTTTAACTTATATAGATTATCATTATCACGATTATACATCTTTCAAACTCAAAGTTTCAGTTTGTTTCACTCTTCTTACTGAAACCTGAATAAACAATCTATCTACTACTACTAGTTCAACGTTATGTTGACTTACGTTATACTTATAGTTTTATACTAGGTCCTACAGTTAGTTTTAAACGCCAAATTCCTCTATACAGATCATAATATTATGTTTCAAACGAACTTATCAAAATCTCATCCCCGCATAACACCAGCCACTGACTGGTAAGCCGAGGTACACGCCCTTGGCCCGATGCAAGAAACGGCCATCTTGTTAAAACACTTGTTCTAGTTGACGTTATCAATCACATTGAGCTTCCTAGACTTCCATTGCGACTTGGCCTGACCAGGTGTTTGAAGACTAATTATCATAATCAATCATATATACATAAACAAAGTATATAATAAAATGCGAGTTATTACATAAAGATTCCGATAAAATAAGTTTTCTTTTACACATCCAAGGTCAAACACTTAAAACAACGGCCTTCCCGCTTACCAGTTATGTCAGAGGGTGAAGTTAACAAGATGGTGGCTTGGTCCACAGTATTAATAATACAAAGTCTAGACCCCTGCGACTTGCATTTATAAGCCTGCTTCACAGGGGCAATTTTTTTTATCGTAAACTGAAGATTATGATACAAGAAACAAAATAAGAATAACTTAAAATATAAATAAATATAATCTTACCTAAAAAACCCTCGCTCAATTATGTACGTTTTCAGACCAAACCCGCCGTCTACCCAATTTTCACTTCTCCAGTCAATATTCTAACTAGTGAAAGAAAGTTTATTTAACAAGCGCCCTCTATTATTTGAAACTGTCATTTGTACTGCTGTTTACGAAAATAGCGTACAGTCATCTGGCGGGCTATTTGAAATTTATTTGTCTTGAGGAAAATGTTGACAACCCTCCAAGACACACAAGCTGTCAACACAATAGTAGTGATATATTGGTTCTGTGTATAAGCTCATGAAATATTAGTAATATATGTTTCAATTTTAACGTTGGATTTGATGTTGATAGCGATCACTTACCAATAACATGTGTCTTTAATGTCGTAATACATAATAATAAGCCCATAAGAAAACCTAAATTTAACTATAAAGAAAATAAACTGCGAAAATATGCAAACTTCCTTGACCAATTATTACCAGAAACAACGATAAATCTAGCAGAGAAACCATCTGATATTGATTATTATTGTCAAACAATTACTATGTACGTTACGAAAGCTGCAGAACATACAATACCTAAACAAAACCAATATACTACTCAAAATAAATGGAAACCTCACTCCCAAATTATAAACATGATAAAAAAAAACGCCGTCAACTGAGAAGACAGTACATCAATACGAGAAATACATACACCAAAACTCAAAAAAACACTCAAAAAAAATAAATAAGAAATGAAATGAAACAATCAAAACCAAATAACTGGGACATTTTTTGTTCAAAGCTGAATGAACACACAACCCCTAAAAACTTTTGGTCACATCTGTAATGATTTACATATAACCAAAATAGGTATGAAATATATCCAACCTTACATCATGAAAACAAAACAGCATATACAAATGAACAGAAAGCTGAAGTCTATAAAGAACAATTGAGGAAAACCTTTAAAATACACAATAAACTAGACATGAACACACACACCATTTTAACACAGCAAACGAGTATGTGTAGAACCAAATAAACAAATATGCACACCATATTTCCTAGTAACTACAATAAATCCATGCAATTTAAACAATAATAATCATGCAAGTAAAATAACACAAACAGAAGTAATTATATCTGTAAATCTAACCAAAAATAAAGCTCCCGGTTAAGATGGAATACAAGCCATTCTCGTAAAAAAGGTTCTCAGAAACTGTTTGATCATTTAAACAGCGTTATATAACTTATCCCTCAATTCTGGCTACATCCCAACCTCTTGGAAGCAGGCAAACCAGCAAATAAACCAGGAAGCTACTGACTAATCAGTCTGACTAATTGTATAGGAAAAAATTTAGAAAGAGTAATTAATAATCGGATCTTCACTTTCTTATAGATCACGTCAAAATTACCCGAAGTTCAAAATGGTTTCCGAAAATTTCGGCAAGGAACAGATCATTTGGTTAGGTTAACTGAAACCATAATAGATAGTTTTAATTACAAAAAATGCATTGCCACCTGCTTTCTTGATATAGGGAAGGCATTCGACACTGTATGGCATAGCGGTTTAAGATATAAATTAAAACAATTAGAATTATCAACAGGCATTATTCACTAGTTGTTTAACTTTTTCAGAAAATAGAAAATGCAGAGTAAACGTAGAGAGTACCTACTCGTAGTATTTTACTCCCGAAGCAGGTGTTTCACATTGAGGAGTAGTTAGTCTTATCCTCCTCATCATGTTTGTAAGCGAAATGCCATTAAATGACCCAACTTTTAGCTTAACATCACAACTTGCAGACAATGTAGCAAATTGGAAGAGGTCTTCTACTCCTTCGGTAGCAGATAAAAATTTACAGGCCGTTCTGAATCAAATTGTTAAATACTGCTAAAATACAGGATACAAACAAACGTTCCTAAAACAAACCTTGTTCTTTTTTTCAAATCGATTAAAACATTAATAAATCCTCCTGAAACATACTTATATGGAGCTCTTCTAAATGTTGTGCCATCGACAAAACGTTTTCAGTATAATTTATGATTCAACATTAACTTGGGATAAAAATATTACCCAAATTAGGAATAAAGTATGACAACGAGCAAACTACATTAACAGATTAACAGGTGAAAACACAGGAGCCACACCAGAAAACATAATCAAAATCTACGAACAATACTGTTGCGTCAGCAAGGTCACGTGACTAGTGTCACGCCACGTTTTCTAGAAATATCCTGTTCCCTCGTGAATGCCCTAGCATTTACTAGATTGGTGGTAGTCTGGTATATATAAGATGATCACAACGTGACGGGACAACATTGTAATGAGTAATTGAATGTATGCGGACAAAATATTGTTGGCCACGTGAGATATAGCGTTTGTTATAGCGCGATTGTTGAAATTAAGTGTATCGTAAAGTTGTATTCGGAAAGAATAAACCAGTTTTATTAAGAAAGGACTTGAGTCGCTAAAGTTTCGTCGGAACGAAGTTACGGAAAATCAACTAACGACTGGAGACGTAACAATACATTAGACCAGTTATGTCTGAACTAATGCAGCACCTACACGCATTAAGAAACTAACCACCACAGCCTTTAGAGAACCAAGAACAACAAATACCAATTTTATGCATAATTAGGCAAACATTAAATTAATTAAAGACAGACTCGTAGATTGCTCGCTCCATTACTTTGATAAAAACGATTTATTACCAGAAATATATCGCTATATCACACATGATGATAATAGCCCTAGATACGTCACCCAACACTAGGCGTGGCATAGCCAGGTGGTTAGAGCGCTTAACTCCCATTATGAAGGGCGCGGGTTCGGTTCCCTATCCCACCAAACAGGCGAGGGTGCTATAATGTGACGGTCATTTCCACTATTCATTGGTGGTGGGTGGTGATGACTAGCTTCTAAATTAGGGACGGATAACGCAGATAGCCCACGTGTAACTTTGCGCGAAATTCAAACAAACTTTCCCCACTAAACTTTTACTATAAGAATAGAGACCATCTACGCTAGACATAAACATGTCGCTTAGATTTAAGTATTATTTGTGTATTTAAAAGAGTTTATATATGTGAAATACATGAATTGATAATTGTTTCAAGTGAAAAAATGACGTTTTGCTATGAAACTGTTTGTGAGCGCATACGACCAAATGAAGAGAAATAATCATATGGATCTGTTTGTGAGCGTATACGACGAAATGAAGAGAAATAATCATATGGAACTGTTTGTGAGCGTATACGACGAAATGAACAAAAATGGTAAAATAGCATTAAATGCTATAGATAGTCTATTCCTGGACATGGCCCTGAAGAGGAAAGAAATCTCAATGTTCCAACGCAGTGTTTTACATTAGTGTTAATCGATTTCTTGAATAACCATATTGCATTTTGAAGTTCATAAACAACAGTAAAGGAAGAGGTCCGAGTGAACCTGACCCTCCCAGGTCGCACACAACAACTAAACGCCGATAAAGCGAGTGTGCTCTAAATATTTGTATATATGTATAATACATATATTTCTGATCATTGTTTTAAGGATATGTCATCATTACCATACTGAGCTAAAAAAGGAGAAAAAAGTTGTCAAAAAGATATTTAAAAAATACTAACAAATGTTTATATTTTGTATTTATGATATATTTCATAACTATTTCGTTTTTTGTTGTTGTTTTTTGCAATGAGCAATTTGTTCTTCTACAGAAAACCATTATCAATTAAGTCTGAATAACAAGCATTGTATATTTAAGCTTACTTTATTCATCTACAAAAAATGTTTTGTTTATTTGTAACATAACATTAAACTATTTATTTGCATGTTTTTAAAATATATGATTTCTCGCTTACTCAAGTTTTTCACGAAATTATCCATCGAGGATTATGAAACCCTTCATGGTTCCTCAAACTTTCTAGACTCATGTTCTACCTTAGTTTATACAAATGTAAAACTTTCCAGGCCCTTGTTCTACCTTTTCTTCATACAAATGTCAAACTTTCCAGACTCGTGTTCCATTTTTTGTTTATACAAATGTAATTAAAAAAAACCTTAGTAACAAAAATTAACATTTTAACACTTATCCAGTAATGGGAAGTTTATTTGTTTTTAATTATGCACAAAGCTACACAAGGGCTATCTGGGATCTGCCCACCACGGGTATCGAAACCCGGTTTCTAGCGTTGTAAGTCCGCAGACATACCGCTGTGCCACAGTAATGGGAAGGACGTGATTGTGTTTCTGTACAACTGAAGAGTATGTGGCCGAGTTTTTGTAGATGTACTGTTTTAAAGTATGCTATTTTATTGTTTGGTATGGCTCTACCTTATGACAATAACATGACACTGTTACGTCTCCGTTTGTTACTTGATTTTCCGTAAATTTGTTTCCGACGAAACTTTAGCGACACAAGTCCTTACTTAATAAAACTGGTTTATTCTTTCCGAATATAACTTTACCGATACACTCAACTTCAACAATCGCGCTAAAACAAACGCTATAATAACGAACGTGCTCAATAAATACTCTCTGACTGCAGATCAATTACTCACTGTCTATACACACATTATTATTACGTCACGTTGTCACCCTC
>NW_013668296.1:154483-158654 GCF_000517525.1 Limulus polyphemus
TCCTTTAGTTATTACTAGTTTAAAAATAATTTAATTATCTTTAAACCTCAATACTGGAAACGATTCATTACCAATCACTGGTTATACAAAGAAAAATGAACCATAATAATAAATTATTAGATGTGTTACGTATGTGCTTGTTTGTTTGTTTCGGTAGATATTCTTTCCGAGGATCTTCAGCGATACAAGTCTTTTCTTGATTAGAACAGTTTATTCTTCCTCGATACAAACTTTTAGTACACAGTAATTCCACAGTCAGTACATTTCTCGTCACTTTAAACTTAACAACTTCTATAATACACGCTATAAATCACAGCGATTCACAATCTCGATAATTTCGCTCTCGACGAGTACAATCACACACTTTATATTACCGTAACTACTGTTTGCTTCTTTAATTATCTATATCTCGCTGGCTTATATACCAACGAATGGGGCGTCTCGAATACACTCCCCGATCATTCATGATCATTCGAGAAATTCATCATGTGTCACCAGGGTCACGTGACTTCCGCTGTCGTAACAGTGCGTTAGTCGTAGTGAGTAAATTTCTGTTGAAAATGAAAACGTTATTGCTGAACTTAAGCCTACAACTGTAAAAGTAATAGAATCCTGTACCAAAGCTTAAGTAATTTCTTGTCGTTGTACATATAAGTTTAACATAACAGCAAATGTACAACGTTTCGACAAGATTTTGTCATCATCAGGTACAAGTAATTTAGACTGACACATGACCGGATACTGTTGGAAAACTTAGAAGAGGTATCTTGGCACCCCGGGGTGTTGGTTTAGAGTAGGGTTGTTTTGTTCAATTAAGATGGATTCCTTGATTTTTCGTTTGTAGAATTCTGGGCAGTTATTGCATGTTATTTTGTGAATGACGTTGGTATTGTGTGATTCTAAATAATTTTTGTTTAGTAACGATTTTAATTTAGGCCCGGGTTTTTGTGAGAATTTGACGTTGACTGGAATATTGTGTTTAATGGCTAGTTTTGTCCAAGTGTGGATAATTCTTGAGTTGGTTTGAGGAACAAAAGGTAATCTGCAGTGTAATGTACTGTTGTTGGGTTTGTTAGTATCAATTTTGTGACTTCTTTGTTCAATACTGTATATATATCATATATCCGTGTCAATGTAAATTACTTACCTGATTATGACAAAACCTTGTCGAAACGTTGTACATTTGCTATTATGTTAAACTTATATTAAAGTTTTTCTTCATGACCCATTCAAGCCGTCTACAACCAAAATATAATTTGACTCAACTTCTAATATTTAGATTATAGATTTTTTTTGTTTTCTCATTTATATTATATATGCACTTGATACATTTCAATGCTTAGTGTACTGTGTCTTAAATATCCTGGATCGTCGCACTCATCTACTTGGATTACATAATCATACATGGAAATACCTTTGATAATGCAATTGAAAATCTAAGGAAAGTTATGGATTGGTTGAGGAAAGAAACCCTTAAGTTGTATCCTAAGAAATGTGAATTATTTTATCAATGGGCGAGTTTCCTGGGACGCATAGTTAGCAGAGAGGGAGTATTTACAGATCCACCAAAGGCTGACTCTATCCAAAATTTGCCAACCCAACCTCAAAGAACCTACATGAGGTAAGAGGATTTCTTACAGTTATGAGCTCTTATTATCATTGTTTTGTTAAATCATTCTCTGACATAGCTCGTCCTCGACACGAAAAGCCAAATCAGTTTTGTTGGACTGTTGATTGTGAACAAGTTCAACAATTTGGAGAAAAAATTGACTACTACTTCTGCATTACCATACCTAATTCTTTAAAATTCACTTATTTTAGATACAGACGCAGTGATTTTGCAGTGGAAGCAGTGTCTTCACCAGTTCACACAGAAAAAGAATATGTGATTGCCTATTATGGTAATGCAATGAATGCTGCAGTAAAAGGGTACTCTACAGCTGAAGCACGTACGTGAATGCTTCTATTGGATTGGATGCTGTGGATCTGTAGAGAATTGGTGTAAAACATGTGAAATATGCTGTGAACAAAAAGATCTATGAAAGAAACAACATGGACAGCTATAGTGGTATTGTTTTGGAGCACTAATTGAAAGAGTTGCAGTCCATGTACTTGTTCCTTTGTTACAAAGTAACTGTGGAAATAAATACGTCATGGCTGTGATTGAGTATTTCATGAAATGGACAGAAACATGTACTGTTCTTGATCAAGAAATGAAAACTCGTCAATGAATTTGTTTTAAGATAGTACTTCACTCAACTTTTAATCAACCTTGTCTGTGCAGATCCTGGGAATAAAAAAATATGAGGTCAACAGCCCTTTATCCATCTTCTGACAGCATGAACTAAACCATGCACTGTTAAATCAATTAGCTATTTATATGGATGAACATAAGATAATGTGAAATAAAGATTTTCCATTACTACTTATGAGTTATCGAATAGCAGCACATTAAGATACAACCATCACATCACTGATGTTTGGGACAGAACGTAAAGTGCCATTGGACATTCTATACTCGCATCCAAAGGATAGTCACTCAACAATCTTACACAGAATGTGTAGAGTGATTAAGAAACACAATCAATGCCATAAGTGGCTTTATCCAGAAAATATGTAAGTTAATAAAGTGATAAAATGGAAAGGCACGATGATATTAATGCTAATATGACTCGATTCTATAGTGATGACATGCACTAAATATACCAACCCCGCCATAAGAAAAGACGATTCCAAAGTTAAGCAGGTGTTGCGAAGAGCCATACTTTTTTTTTTTTTGATAGATTGTTTGGGCAGAGTATTCATGATGAAACTTAGTTAAATGAACGGCAACTGCCTCTTGTAGAATCACAAGTGTAGAGGACGACGTTTCGAAAGTCTTCCGCCTTTCCTGAAAAACCTGAAGACGAAAGGCAGAAGACTTTCAAAACGTCGTCCTCTACACTTGTGGTTTTACAAGAGACAGTTGCCGTCCATTCAACGAGCCATATATTGTACTGAAAAGAATCAATGATGTGTTTTACAGAATCCAGAAAGACAAGCAGTCTAAGCCAAAGGTCAGCCACCATTACTGTCCTTAGAAGTACGTCGATGAGAGAAAAGCCAACTGGGTAACTCTGGAGCAGAATTAGAAAATTAGTTTGCTGAGAAGTCTAAGGGTCTTATCTAGAATGGAACCACCATTATATTTATATAATCACATAATTAGGAAAAACTTCCCCTGCAGCAGAACAGTCAGGGAAAAATGTCCATTCCTTCTGCTACCATGGGCTTTCGAAGAGAAAACAACCAAAAATAGTTGGTAAATGGAAAGTTTAGTGTGTCATTTTATTTGGGTGTTAGAATTCAGGAAGATGGCAGTATTACAAGCTATATTCATATTGTTGTAATTTAGATAACTGCTAGAAGGTTCATAACTTTAAGCTCAAATAAGTTTATAAAAGTATTCCTGAAATACCTAGAATGTTCGTGAATGTTAATGAAGAGAGATTTTGCGAAATATCTGGAAAGAAAGTTACAATATAAATAAGAGAATCACTGAAGCATTGAATGACAGTCAAAGTGCTCAGATCAGTGTTAGTTATCGCGCATAGTCAATTACTCGATCGATCATCTGTAAAATTGTAATTTTTGTAGTACTTATTTTTCCATTAGTGAGTGAATTTCTGTTGAAATATAAAACGTTATTGGCAAGCTTAGGCCTATAAATGTAAACAAGTGATAGAGACCTATAGTAAAGGTTAAGATTTATTTATTTGTAATCTGCTAGAGGGCTACGTGCGATAGTAGTCTGTAATTTAGAAGTGATAGAGAAAGTAACTAGTCAACTCCTTAACAACGAAAATTGGGATTGATCATCATGTTATAATACCCCCACGGATGAAAGGGCGAGTATGTTCGATGACAAAATTTAAGCCCTCGTTCCTCAGATTACGAGTCGAGCGCCATAAACACCAGGCCATGTCAAAAACGTTAAGAAAAACATAAAACTAATTTGTTATTATTATGTGGACTGGACTTCGAAAATCCGGCCAACGAAAGAATACATTATAACAGTATAACTATAACATGTAAACATCTGCATCAAAATTAGCATTTTTTCAATATAATTTTGTAAGTACATTTTTTCATTTCTTTTTGTCAGAGTTTGATTTTAATTGCAAAGAATCAT
>NW_013668296.1:159654-161397 GCF_000517525.1 Limulus polyphemus
GAGCATTCGCCAAGGTACAGCATAGCTCTAGAAACGTGGCGTGACACTAGTCATGTGACCTCGCTGACGCAACTATATCTTCGGTTTTAATCGTCAGACTTATATACTAAAAAAGAGGGCGTTTAGCAAACACTCGGACATTCGAGGGGTTCCTCGATAATTCATGATCCTTCGAGAAACTCCAACTCGCATGCTCCCAGCGTCGCGTGACATCCGTTATCGTAACACTGCCCCTTCCTTAGTATTGTTCGTCCCGAACAATAGCCGCTTACATTAAACCAATAGATAATTAACAATAACTTAATTAAATGCACAGAATTTACAAACACAAAATTAAAATTCAACAAAGTCTCTTAATTTTACACGACGTTTCTTCTTCTGTACTGGACTCTGTCTCATTGGCTTCTACTTCACGTAAAGTTCATCTGCTCCATCAGGAAATGTCCCATTATCGGAAGCAGTCACATCAGTGGTAGTAACTTCGTTAACGGCTTCACTGTTTCCCTCCTCAAAACTGGATAGAGTTTTTTATTCGACAGTGGCTTTTTCAGGTGACACGTCTTCAGCAGCATCATTTGTTCCATTGTTCACTTCCTTCCAACTCAAATGTCCTGGACCGTCATAACGCCAAAGCCTGTTGGCATGCACCACCTTTGGTTTACCTCGACGATTACATTTTATTCAGAAAGTCACGTCTGAGAAACGATCTACTATGTCATATGGGCCTTCCCATGGAGAAGACAACTTAGGAGACTTCCCTTTAGTCTTCCTGGGATTATACAACCACACCTTGTCTCATGGTACAAAGCTGACTTCGGTAGATCTGTTATCATAATATAGCTTCATGGAATCAGCAGATGTTTTCAAGTTTGAACACACTTGATGGTGAATATCATCCAACGTTTCAGATAACACTTTCACGAACTCTGGCACATTTTCAGGCAATTCTTCGTAAGGTGAGCGTCCTGTTATCAGGTCCACTGGCAACCGAAGTTCCCGACCAAACATCAGCTTTGCTGGAGTGTATCCAGTGGCTTCATTCTCTGCTGACCTATAGGCCATCAACAGTGAAGGGAGTAAGACATCCCATTCATCTTGGCGGCTATTACAAAACTTTGCCAATTCCTATCCTAATAGCCGAAGCTACAATTGTAGCTTCCTGATTTGGTATTGCATATACCTCAGGCCACTTGGTGAATAATCCATCATCACACAAATGTGTTTGTTCCCAGCACGAGTCTCGGGCAAAGGACCAGCAATGTCAATGACTACTCTTTCCATTGGTGCACCAACTTGATATAACTTCATTGGAGCACGTCCCTTATGCTTGGGTCCCCTTTTAGTACAACATGTACTGCATGTTCTGCACCATTATTCCACACTTGCCTCATACCTATCCAGTAAAATCTCTGTCGTAGGTTACTCAATGTCTTCTTAACTCCAAGATGTCCTCCCGTTAAACTATCATAGGATTGACACAACACAACTTCCCGTAACTTTCTCGGTATAACTGTTTGCCAGGTCGTCACTTTCTCATCTGCAGTCTCTCATCTCCAGACAAGACTACCATCTTAAAGCTTCAACTGGTCCCATTGTGCCCAATAGTTTTTGTCACAGGGCTTAAGATAGACACCTTTTCCCAAGCAAGGCTCAAAACACCTGCTTGTAGAAAATAAATTATTGGCTTTTCTCTTGGTCTTTCTCCTGTTCTGCTTTAATATCTATATTTGGTTCCACTTCACC
>NW_013668296.1:162397-163968 GCF_000517525.1 Limulus polyphemus
TTACGGGATAGTTCTAGAAACAAGAGAGCGTGAGAATTGTCACGTGATCTCGATAACGCAACAGCTGTATTTACTGTAACAATAGTAAATTAACTATTTAGATATATTTACTGTAACAATGGTAAATTAACTGTTTAGGTGGATTTACTGTAACATTGATAAATTAAGAATTTAGTTGTGTTTACTGTAACAATGGTAAATTAATCATTTAGCAGGACTTGCTGTAATAATGGTAAATGAAACGCTTAGGAGGATTTACTATAGCAATAATGGTAAATTAACCATTTAGCTGTATTTACTTTAATAATAGTAAATGAACCACTTATATATATTGACTGTAACAATGGTAAATTAATGATTTAGCAGGATTTACTTTAATATTTGTAAAATAACCATTTAACTGTATATGCAGTAACAATAGTAAATTAATAATTTAGCTGGATTTACTGTAACAGTAGTAAATTAACTATTTAGATGTATATGCAGTAACAATGGTAAATTAACCATTTAGCTGTATTTAATGTAACAATAGTAACTTAACAATTTAGCTGGATTTACTGTAATAATAGTAAGTTAACCATTTAGATATATTTACTGTTACAACAGTAACTTACCGTTTAACTTAAAGTAACCATATAGCTGTATTCACTGTAACAATAGTAAATTAACCATTTATCTGGATTTACTGCAACGATGGGAGATAAACTGTTTAACTGGATTTACTGTAACAGCAGTAAATTAACCATTTATCTGTATTTACTGTAACAGTGGTAGATTAACCATTTAGCTGCATTTACTGTAATAATAGTAAATTAACCATTTAGCTGCATTTACTGTAATAATAGTAAATTAACCATTTAGCTGCATTTACTGTAATAATAGTAAATTAACCATTTAGATATATTTACTGTTACAATTTTAACTTAACCGTTTATTTTAAATTAACCATATAGCTGTATTCACTGTAACAATAGTAAATTAACCATTTATCTGGATTTACTGTAACGATGGGAGATTAACTGTTTAACTGGATTTACTGTAACAGCAGTAAATTAACCATTTATCTGTATTTACTGTAACAGTGGTAGATTAACCATTTAGCTGCATTTACTGTAATAATAGTAAATTAACCATTTATATATAGTTACTGTTACAATTTTAACTTAACCGTTTATCTTAAATTAACCATATAGCTGTATTTACTGTAACAATAGTAAATTAACCATTTATCTGGATTTACTGTAACGATGGGAAATTAACCGTTTAACTGTATTTACTGTAACAATATTAAATTGTGTTGGGTGTTGCTAGCCGTGAAGAGGATGCTGCTGATTTACAAAAGGATTTAGATCATTTAGTGAGTTGAGAAAATAAATGGCAGATGGGTTTTAATTATAATAAATGAAAGATAATGCATGTGGGTTATAATAATTTGAATTATAAGTATAATTTGGATGGGAATAACCCTAATAGTGTTAAGAAGAAAATGGATCTTGGTGTAACAGTTGATCAATCTCTAAAGCCATTCAAGCAGAGTGTCGTTGCTAGTGGTAGGGCAAATAGGATTTTAG
>NW_013668296.1:164421-167685 GCF_000517525.1 Limulus polyphemus
GAAATATTGAATACAAGACTAAAGAGGTTATAATGTCATTGTTCAGATCATTGATTAGGCCACATTAGGAGTGCTGTGTTCAGTTTTGGGCTGACCATCACGTTCTCTCTGACAACTCCTCAATCAATCATTAAATACCAACAACAACAAACCATAGCTGCAAGAATCTTATGTATGTCTTTTTCATTCGTATTGACAAGGTTCTCAGCAAATAATCTATGACACAAAATTCACGAAAACAACATTTGAAGTACAGACAAAAGAATTCGCCATCCTTTTTGATTGGTGGCCACTTTAAGTACCAGGAAATGCTTATGGAGTCACTCAGTTGTTCCTCAGATAACCTGAAGAAAGTATTTGAACATTTAAGAAAAGTTAACGTTATTCATCCGTCCTTGACACTTTGTGGATCTAACATACTGCTCAGACTGACGCCGCCAGAAACTGATATGATGAGACGTGATTGTATTTCCTTGGTTATATTTCTTATTGTGTAAAATAATTTTCAGAAATGTTCAGTCTTTTTCGTAATCTTTTGAAGAAGTTTTGAAATTTGGAACTAACAATTTCAAGAGAAATGGTAACCTCAAATTTGTTTATTTAACATCGACTTTTAATTTGAAAATTACTGATTTAACATCGGCTTTTAATTTTAAAATTACTAGTCTTTCAGATCCATAATTCCTATTCGGCCATAACTCGACTAATCTCAATTGTGATAAAAACATGGTCGGGCGTGGCCTATTGGTTAGCATGCCTTCCCTTTATCAGTTCAGATTTAGGGACGGCTATATGCAGAAAGTCATTGTGTAGTTTGCGCAAGAATTATAAAAGCAGATAAGCACTTGAAGTCCTTTCTTATCAACTGTTTTCAGTTTTATTCCTAACCCTGACATGTTTTATTCATATCTATGACGGTAACTGAATGTTATCAGATTCAAGTTCTTTTTTTTTTCACAGCTTCTTACCACCTTTAAATATTTCTTCTTCTGTGATTTGATGAAACTACAAGTTACCTAAAGTAAGAACAAAACACACCAGCTGATGAAACTACAAGCTACCTAAAATAAGAACAAAACACACCAGCTGGTGAAACTACAAGTTACCTAAAGTAAGAACAAAACACACCAGCTGATGAAACTACAAGTTACCTAAAATAAGAACAAAACACACCAACTGGTGAAACTACAAGTTACCTAAAGTAAGAACAAAACACACCAACTGGTGAAACTACAAGTTACCTAAAGTAAGAACAAAACACACCAACTGGTGAAACTACAAGCTACCTAAAGTAAGAACAAAACACACCAACTGGTGAAACTACAAGTTACCTAAAGTAAGCTCGGATTTCAAAAGCATTGATAATCACATTGAAAAAAGAATAGGAAAAGGAGTTAGCACATATCTCTTTATGGTAGAAAAAAGTAGTATTCATATAAACTGTAAGTAATAATCCAGAAATGCTAGTTGTTGTTTTTTACATGTAACCTTACTGTTAAAACGTTTCCTTAATATATCAATTGTTTTTAAAGGAAGGTATAGTTGATTTATAATTTTTAATATTATATTAAAAGACCTAGGTTTTGTTTTTTCTTGTTTTTCATGTTTTTTAAACGTGAGTGCGTGATCAGTATTTTGGATTATAGGTAAGTTCCAGAATTTCTTTTTCTAGTCTGGAGTCTTGATAATCTTAGAAGCATGAAAGGAAACTCGTAAAACCAGTATTTCATGGTTATACTGAATATTTATAATACAAGCTATCTACATTTGAAATTGGCAATGCAGATTCTTTTCTTAAACATATTCATAAAAAATATTATTAGCTCCCCTGCGTGCGTTATAAGATAGGTGCGTTATAAGATAGATGTGTTATAAGATAGGTGCGTTATAATATAGATGCGTTATAATATAGGTGTGTTATAAGATAGGTGCGTTATAATACAGGTGTGTTATAAGATAGGTGCGTTATAAGATAGATGTGTTATAATATAGGTGTGTTATAAGATAGGTACGTTATAATATAGGTGTGTTATAAGATAGGTGCGTTATAATATAGGTGTGTTATAAGATAGGTGCGTTATAAGATAGATGTGTTATAAGATAGGTGCGTTATAATATAGGTGCATTATAAGATAGGTACGTTGTAAGATAAGTGTGTTATAAGATAGGTATATTATAATACAGGTATGTGACTAATTGTCTAGAGTTGGCGGGGCGCGGGGTTGGCTAGCTACCTTTCCTGTAGTCTATCGCTTCAAATTTTTGCTCGGAATTCAACAGACAAAAAAACAAAATCCCCATAGTAAATTGAATATTTTTTTTCTGTCAAGTACAAGTTACGTTTCAGTTGTTGACGTGTTATAACAATGATAATTAATTCTGTTATTTGGTTCAAACATCCAAACAAAGCCTTTATGGCGTTGGGTGCTGCTGGATACCCTCCCTCTGGTCATTAGCTTTAACCTAGGGACGGTTAATACTAAACCTCAAAGTATATGACCTGGCTTTTTAGTCCATGTCCCAATACGGTACCGATCAGCTTGAAAATTCTAATTTCAGTTCTATTCGGGCAGAAACGCGATTTTGAACTCGAATCATTAAGTCTGTAGAGATGAAGTAGAATTTTTCTTGTGTTGTACTGTTTCAAAGAATCAAGAAAACAGTTCTCAATCTTCTTCTAACTATCCAGGTAACTTATTTACCTCAACATTATATGTTAAAATACTTTTGAAATTTATGGTCTACGTCAGTTATGAAACACGTGATCCAACAGGTCAAAGTTGCAACATTTAATTGAAATAACACATGATTTCGAAAATTATTGCATCTAGGAAACAAGACAATATTCTTAACATTATCATAATGAAAATATTATTAGAAAGGTTTGCTTGTTTGTTTTAGTGCAAAGCAACAAATTGGGCTGTCTACGCTGTGTTCACCGCAGGGAATCGAACTCCTTATGTTAGCGTTGTAAGTCCGTAAACGTACCGCTGATCCACCTGGAAGCTAATACGAGGGTTAATGAAATTTTTAACTCTACAACATCTATGAGGAATTATCTGAAAACGATTCAGTAGGTTCATTAAAAAATCTTAAAAGCAACATATTTTAGTTACAGTTGACACTCATTAAATATATTCCTCTTCAAATTTAACCCAAACTAGCTGTATATTTGGTTAGTTGTAAATCCGTATGTTAGTCTAATTAAATAAAAAATAAGAGTTATACAAATGTTAATGTTTGTTTGTTTGTTTTGAAGTTCGC
>NW_013668297.1:0-1388 GCF_000517525.1 Limulus polyphemus
CCCTCTTTTTATATACCAGACTACCCTATATCTAGTAAATGCTAGAGCATTCGCCAAGGTACAGGATAGTTCTAGAAACGTAGCGTGACACTAGTCATGTGACTTCGCTGACGCAACATACCTTTCCATTTTTTATTTAGTTTATTTACTACGATTAACTGTAGTTATACAATTTTTATACTTTTTATTATTATTATTATTATATGTTATTTCCCTTAGCTCATTTGTAGCTTCAGGAACATGTTCTCGAGCCACGTGTTACTTGTTCTTTCAACCTAACCCTTATATTAACAGTTTCATTGTCACTGGTAACCTGATGAAGGATTATTGCCCAAAAAGTCATTTTCACCACTACTTTATATTTTGCATTTTGTTATTCCCTCGCCTACGCAATTATTTTATTACTTGAACTAATATTGTTCTTAGTTTATGTACTGAAAGTATAAAATGAAAATTTTTGACAACAAAACTGGAAAAACGTTTGTTGATTTCTTAAGTTAGTCTTCGTTGATTAAAGAGATTTATTTTTAATAAAAACGTTGGTGATATAACAGAAAACAGCTTCATTCAGAAATGGTTTAAAGTTAAAACTGAATCGATATTTTTACAGTCATGATATATTTTATGCACTTGGCTCTAGGCTAGGTGATCCCACACTACGTCTTTACGTTAGGCTCATTATACCAACACTCACTACACTTACAAGGTTTCACGGCCCACGTCACTAAAATCGTAATGGGCAGACGGAAATCGAACTATCCTATCTGAATAAATTCATTTTAGCTTTTATGACTCCTCCTATTTCGAGAAATCAAGACAAATCAAATGTGACGTGACAAGCACTGACTTTTATATAGGTTAGATTTCGTTTTAGCAACAACAAACTAAGTAAATTATTTAAAGAACTTGGTTATTCACACAACGTTTAATAATACTTACAACACAAATTTCTTTGAAAACAAAAAGTTAACTGGATAAAGAAAAACATTAGGAAGAGATAGAATTTTAATGGGTCGTAATGCGAATAAATGTAACTTCATTGTAAGAGCGAAAACGAGAAATGAACTAAAACAAATACCTGTGTAGGAGAGCAATGGCTACTTTTATGTAAAATACCTAAAATGTAGACTCTGGTGGGCATGTTGTTCACTATAATATTGACTACACAACAGGGAATGTATTTCATATTTAATGTTTATTTATCACTTTCTATTGTTTCAATTGTTTGTAAGCATTGTTATACACGTATGTTTGTTACATTGTCACGTCACGCAACCTTAGATTTAGAATGTTTTCGTTTACGGATTTACTGTTCAATTAGTGAAGCTCGACTCGAAATCTGTGGGTCGCTGGTTCGAATCCCCTTCACACCAAACATAGCCCTTTCA
>NW_013668297.1:1491-19748 GCF_000517525.1 Limulus polyphemus
AAAGAGTAGTCCAAGAGTTGGCGGTGGGTGGTAATGACTAGCTGTCTTCCCTCTAGTCTTTAGTTTTACACTGCTAAATTAGGGATGGCTAGCGCATATAGCCATCGTGTAGTTTTGCGCGAAATCCGTAACAAACAAACAGTTAGTGAAACCTGAAGAAGGGCATTGCCCGAAACGTTGTATCCACAATTATATATATTAATATATATATATATATATATTAACTACTTAGTGGTTTGACCTATAACATAATTATTTTTATCTTTTAAAACAAATACCTGTTACGTTTCATATACCACGGACATATGGCTACTAAAAAATGTTCATTTTTATTTATCTCAGGAATTATTTACTTCTTTCGGCCCCCAGTAGCACAGCGGCATGTCTGCGGACTTACAACGCTAGAATCCGGGCTTCTATACCCGTGGTGGGCAGAGCACAGATAGCCCATCGTTTAGCTTTGTGCTTAATTACAAACAAACAAAACTTCTTTCGACTTCATAAAACAAGTCTTTATAAAAGCATCTACGAAAGAGTATTGACTGTGTAAATTTATTGCCGAATTTTCTTAATGCTCCCTAATATTATATATATGGCGACTTTCATTATTAACCATGTTGTTAGCTTATTTGGTAGTTTTGTTTCTAGTATTTTAGTATCTTTAGGAATTATCAAACGTAAGAACGTTGTAGGTATGAATATATTGAGAGTTAATGTTCGCTTCAATGGTCAAATATCGGTGCCTTTAGATATTAATCCACAATGGACAGTTTCAAAAATGAAAGAAACTCTGAGCTCTAAGCTCAATGTTTTACCGGAAGACTTGAGCATAATCTTCGCTGGTAAAGAATTAGATGATGACATATGTGTTGAGGTTTGAGATCTATTTATTATTCATTTTAACTTTAAGTTATTGCACAAAAGTTTGACACCGAATAACATTAAATTTGACAAACAATAAAAATAAATGTTGAAAATTGTAAACTATTACTAGCTGCATTTTGTTGTTGCGGACCTCATGAATATTGAATTAATGATATTATTATTACATTATTTTCAAAAGCAATGTATTTTGTAATTCAAGTGTTTTACTGGCTTTAGTCTTTACTTTAGATGAAAAGTCCTAGTTTTGAAATTCTTATGTTAGAGTGATATGGCTACTACTGAGTATCATTTTAAATCAAATGTTCAAGGCCATTTGAACTGTTGCCAGTGTTGGTACTGGTATAGTGGTAATGCTTTTTTTCTTCTCGCAACGTGTCGCATTTTTTAACTGCATAGACGTTCAGTTCTTGCAAGATACAGAACTGAATTAAATTCCAGACGCCCTTGCTAATTAGGTAAGTAAGATTACTTCAGACCATAAAATGTTCTAACTTCTGTGGCTTTTTTTTTTTTGGGGGGGGGGGGTTGAAAATGTGAAAAGAAAAAAATAATAATATTTAGTCATGAACTTTTTGTTCTTTATATACTTATAACCAAACATTTTCTGCAGTGATAGCTGATGTAAATAATTGGTATTTCATTACATTAATATCTGTTTTTGCATAGATGAAGGAATGGTCGATAGATTGTTTGAATTTATTAATGACATTAAAGGCTTCAGTGGTGCTGGCTGTGAGGAGGATGCAACTGCTTTACAAAAGGAGTTGGAATATTGGTGTGTTTGGCAGATAAATGACATTTGGCTTTTAATTGTAATAAATGAAACATAATGTATGTGGGATATCACAGTTTGAATTATGAGTATAATTTTGTATGTGCTGGATTCTTTACAGTAGGCGTCTGTGACTTGTTGGTGATAAATTTCAACAATAAACAAACAGCACACAGATCACTTGTTTTAGAATAATATATTAAAACAAGTCAAATGTATATACAAATATTCACCACACTGTTGGTTATCACAGTTATATACAGAGCTTTAAATAATTGTCACTCTTTCTTAGAACGCAATTTAGGATGAAACATGGGATGGAAAGGTTGTCATATGAGATTTATTTAAATCTTTAATTTTTTTTTATAAAAAAAAGTTAGAGGGGATCTAATTGAGGTGTTTAACATTAAGACTATTAAGGGAATTGATAGTGTTGAAGTCACATCTTTTTTGGTAGTTAATATTAAGAATGGTAATACTACTGTTATTAGGGGACATAAATATAAATTTTAGAAGTCATCTTCAGGTAAGAGAGCTTTATTTTTATAACAGGGTGTTTGTCCTTTGGAACAGGTTGCCTTCAGATGTGGGAAGTGCAGTTAATTTAAGGGAAAGCTTGATAAATATTTTAATGATAAGAGCTGGCTTTGAGTTTTTTTTAGTGGATAGGATGGACTAGGTGGACCAAAAGGTCTCCTGTTAATGTTATGTGATAGTTTATTATCATTCACAATAGAATTTATAACATTTTATATACTTCAATTTTTTGTACAATTTTGTTTGCTTTATCAAACAATGAGAAATAATAATTTTCTTTCTGCCTCATGGGGTTATGCCCCAAACTCTAAAGAACAAGATTTTGTGGCCTGGTATTACATTCAAGAAGAGGTGAAATGAGTGTATTTTGCAATGAATTATCAGATCAAGTTTGTACCTAATCTTTAGGTAAACTTTAAATAGCTAAGGCCAAGTAAAAAAAAAGTTTAGCGTCTGGAATTTTCGAAAAAAAGGAAGGAGGAGTTCCTTTTTTTTTTTAAATGACCTCTTTGAAAGAAATTTTGCACCTGTTTTTTTCATGATTGTTGAATATACCTTCTTCTGCTAATCTATTCCAAAGGCTAACCATCTTGTTCAAAAAATAAAATTGCCTAATTTGCAGATGTCCTCTACCCACCCAAATTTTAAATCTATGTCTCCTAGTCCTACCACTCCTATTATTATAGATAGAAAAAGGTGACACATTAATCTAATTGCCTTTATAATTTTGAAAGCTTCAGTTAGGTTCTCTCTAACCCTTCTTTCCTCAAGAGGAAATAATCTTAAGAACCTTAACCTATCCTCATATGACAGTCTCTCCATCTCAGGAATCATTCAAGAAACTATCTTTTGAACCCTTTTGAACAACCCGAAGTAAGGAGCCAAAGAATGAACTCAATATACTAGACGGGTCCTAAACAGAAATTTGTACAACAAAACAATAATCTTCTTTGACTTGAATTTAATATTCCTGTACATATAAGTTAAAATCCCATTTGCTTTCCATGGGAAGAAAACACTGCCTGGAAGGTTTAAAAGACTGATTGACTAAGACAACAAGATTCTTTTCTTTCATAACAATTGATTTTTATCAAATTGGTGAATATAGTTGGAATTCAAGTAACCCACATACATTACCATGCTATTTACCATTTATTTTTCCAGTTCACCAAATGATCCAAATTCATGTGTAAAACAATAGCATCCTTCTCATAGCCAACTACATCCAAAATTTGGATTATATCAACAAACTTTACCAGTTTGTTGCCCATTCCATCATCATTATCATTAATGAATATAAAAAAAATAAGCACAGCAAGGTACCTCACTTGCTCCAGTCCAGTTTGACTGAATTCCATTTATTATAACCCTTTGCTTCCTCTTCCCTAACCAACTTTAATCCATGGAGTTTAATTATCCGCCACAACTACAGCGATAATTCTGTATGGTAGTTTTTTTATGTGGAATTTTGGTTGCAAGCCTTTTGAAAATCCAGGTACGACAAATCAAAGACAATTGTGAAGGTATCCATGCTTGATATTTTAAAAGTAAAGAACTACTATATTAATTGATTCAAATAACTATACATTGATTGATCAGAAGTTTGATTTTTTCAACCATGGGTTTGAACAAGTTTGGCATAATTCCTAGAGATGGGGATGATCTCTGTTTATTTAGAAAATTCTGAAATAAATTCATTTTCATATTTGTTTGAAATATTTTAAACACATTTTATTTGAAACTTTTAATTTTTTGTAATAGAAAGTTGATTTTGGCAACTGCACAAAATAGTTAAATTCTGTTTAAAAAACATTTTATAAATAATTTTTCGTAAAGTTATTTATAAGTTATTTGTATCATTGAAAATAATTCCTAAACATACTTACCTCCACTGACACTTATAGCTATTACACGAATGCCAGGGTTTCTTCTTTTCCCATCTAAGCATTGATCAGGTTTTTTTCTTGCTTGCTCCAATCTTTTATACTCCACTCAATTGCCCTTGGCGATATTTGTCTCGTGATACTCTCCACCTATGTCAATGTGTCTTCTATCCTGGTACTGTATATAAGCATCTCATTCAGATAATTTTATCACTTTTTCTCAACAAAGTATCACTTAGAGGTTTTCTAGTATTACGATTGTAATACATTTAGGCCTTATCCGACATGTTGGAACCTCGTGATTTAGCCTACCACCACCAGGTGGAGGCATTTTTCTGACTCTGAAATAATACTTTTGCTCTTTGAAATTCGGGGTTTTAAGGCAGAGTTTGTAGTTCACCTACGGACTTACAACTCAAATTCAACATTTTGTTTCCTATAAATTTTATTTAGAAGACTCTCTGGATCACCAGCTTCATTGATGATGAGCTGGATCCTTTGTTAGCATGCACATTTGTTTAGTTTTTGGCTTCTATATTCCTCCCAGTTATTGTTGAAGTCTTGAATTTCATTGGCTCCTACAGGGGGTTATAGTTCTGTCCCTATTCGTGAGTCCCAACCCCCAACATCAACCCCTCGTTATATTGGTACTCAGAATAGATTATGTTTATATTCAAGGATTCTACTGCTTAGTTGTATCACCAGCAGCATCAGTGGTTATTGTATACTTTCAGATGATGTGGGGGCTCGATTCCAAGAACTTCCGAACATATAGTAAACATAATCATGGATCCAGGAGCACTGCAGGTTCTTAAGTCAGGATTAATCATTTAGTTCACATCTTCCCCACTTTTATCTACCCAATCTGTATGGTTTCCATCTCTCGCAGTTCATTGGGATTTGGAACTTAGTTCTAGGGTTATCTGAGTTTGGTTGGTCTGGGGATAGTGGGAGAGTCAGGCTACTTCTTCAGAGATTTTTATTCCTGTCAGTTGTTGGACCTATGCAGACAGAAGATTGGCAGTTCTGGACAGTCTCTTCATCTGAGGGTTTTTTGCCTACCCCCTGTAGCTATCTTAATCATTTCTGCTAGATTATCCAGAGGGGTGAGTATATTTATTTCTACCTTCAGGGTCCCTTACCTTGTTTTCACAGGATCCCACTCTGTGGTGAGTGTTGCCCAGACAGGCATGCTTATATCAAATCAATTCCACACTAGCAACCACTATTTCACTATAATTACTACCAGTTGCAACAAGGCTCTGTAGAAATGAGGTGTTCCATAAGACCACTTAGGAGCTCACCAGGTGGTATTACCATACTATGCATAGACTGCCACTCATGAATTATTGTGAGTAAAGCTAAAGGGGATCGTGTCTATCCCTGTCAATCATTGAAATGAAAAAAATCAGGGTTGGTTTGCTTTTAAAAATTTAGTGAACCTATTGCACTGTTTTCAAAGCACTGTTCCTCAGGACTCTCCAATGTGCATTACACCCCAGATTCTACTAGTGGAGCTAGGAAGTCCTTACCACACCAGGTTTCCAGTCACCGGGGTGGTGGACAGAGGCTATTCCTCCAGAGCATTAGAGTGTATTCCTCCACTTTCAGAGAAGAAGGCAAAGTTGGGGGTCCTCCTACCTGGATCCCTGGATGTTTTTTTTTTCCCAGATGTTGGTAGGAGCAGCACCAGCCTACGTGGGAGCCTACTCGTTATACCGGTTCAGATTTGATGCTTGGCTCTCCGGTTGAGGTGTGTGTGGCCCTTCATTTTGATCAGTATCAGTTCAGTACATTGTTTGTGGAAAGGGATACATTTCTCCTTGTAATTCTGAACACAGAGTGGTACCATCCTGGGTACTTTGTTGAGCACAGTTGTTCTACCCCCATAATTCTGGGGGCAAGTGGAATACACCTTGCCCACTCGGTTTGGGAGTAAGGATGAATATTCATAATTCCAGACATTATGAGTTGTGTTCCTTTGGTTGAGTATGGCATACACAATCTTGTCATTCCGAGCCTGGGGTGTTGACTTTCAGGCTTTTTCAGGTGGAGGAGGAGGTTTGTCCACTTTGGTGTTGCTTACTTTTTCGTTGTGATTCTGGTGGTTTGGAATGCATTACTTTATAGCTACAGGTTGGGTTTCGGTCAATAGTATATATATATACATGTAATGTTGTGGTCCATTAGCCCTAGCC
The DNA here is from genome assembly GCF_000517525.1 of Limulus polyphemus. Taxonomy (NCBI): domain Eukaryota; kingdom Metazoa; phylum Arthropoda; class Merostomata; order Xiphosura; family Limulidae; genus Limulus; species Limulus polyphemus. The sequence goes on from NW_013668297.1 coordinate 7,767, forward strand.
ACCAATGTGGGATATAAGGACCAAGACCCCTTAATTCCAACTCCGAGTAGTGGAACCTCGGCTACCTGGTTGGGGCTGGCCTATAGTGATGATTACTCGAGCACAGTTCCACCCTTGATGCAAGAACTAAGCTCAAGGTGAAGAGCATACCTGTTCTGGATGTAGTGCGGTTCCTCCACTCGGGTAACAATCTAATCTTGGTACACCCATGATCTATGCAGATGTTTTTTGTTTGGATAATGCCCTCACTGGCCTCTCCCTCTTCTCAGTGTGGGATTCTAGCTATGAGTGTCAGTGGAGGTAAGTATGTTTTGGAAGTTAACATTTTCCAAAATTGAAAATGTATTTCCAATAATACTTACCTCCTCTGACACTCTCTCGCCTTTCCTCCCTACTAAGAGCCGGTGTCAGATATTGGGATGGTGTCAGTTACATAAAAGTGATAAATTTATCTGAATGAGGTGCTTATATACAGTACTAGGATAGAGGGCACATTGATGTAGGTGGAGAGTATCACAAGACAAATATCGCCAAGGGCTATTGAGTGAGATATAAAAGAGTGGAGCGAGCGAGAAAAAATCAGACCAATGCTTAGATGGGCAAAGAAGAAACCCTGGTGGTTGAGAAATAGCTGTAAGTGTCAGCAGATTTAAGTATTATTGGAAATACATTTACCAATAATACCATTTACCATTTATTTGTCCAATTCACTGAATGATCCAAATCCCTTTGTAAAAAAATAGCATCCTTCTCGCACCCAACTACACCCCAAATTGTAATGTCAGATAAACATTCTAAGCACCAGGTTTGAAATGTATCTTTTTATTTATATTTTTAATATCAATAGGTTGGTAGTAGTTTCACAGCTTTATTACTGCTTTTTAGCCAGTGGCTCTGTGTATAGTGCTGTACATACAGGAAGCAATTAAAGTTTTGCACTCTTTTAGTATTAACTTGTAATCTTGTATGTGTGTGTGTGCATATATATATATATATATAATATATAATGTGTGTGTTTATGATGATTATTTCCATATTTGGTAATTATACCCATTTTTGGGTATTGTGCCAAACCTGTTCAAGCTCATGGTTGTGAAAATTAAACTTCTAATAAGTTTTAGTCACCAATTCTAGACAGCTGTCATAGCAGTGGATGCTTTAATTTGTTGAGTAGTAATTAAATGATAATAAGTTTTGTCAAAATCTATACCTTAAAATATAATTACTTGAATGTGACATGTATTCACTACAATATTTTCTGCATTCAGAATTGTGACATTGGGCAACAGAGCATCCTTCATGCTGTTAGAGCAAGGAACAGAGCCCCTTCCTTGACAGTCACCACAAGTAAAATGGCACTGTTGCACGAATCCATTGCCAGCCTTCAACTATCTGAGGATGAGCAGAAAACAGTTAACGAAAGAAATGGTTAGTTTATTGAAGAATTATGTATTTTTGTAACAAGACTAATGATTTAAATATATGAAAATTTTTTTATTATGAATCATGAAAACAGAGTTATGTATATATATTTATTTGTATAAGACAGCTTTTGTATGTGTAAATAAAAAGATATGCTTATTCAGCTTGGAATTTCAAAAATATAATGCCTGTAAGAAAAGTACATTAGCGGGTTTTGTGGTGAAGTTATTTAAAATTAATATGATATTTTAGAACTTGCATGAAAATAATTTGTTGTTTCCAAAACATACTTACCTATGCTGATACATAGCTATTCCTCAACCTTCACTTTGCCCATCTAAGCATTGGTCTCACTTGCTCAAGTCTTTTATACCCCACTTAAATGCCCTTGGTGATTTTTGGCCTTGTGACACTCTCCACCTACATCAATGCACCCTCTATCCTGGTACTCTATATAAGCACTTCACTAAGATAATGTAACTACTTTTTCTCGACAAAGTGTTTGGTCACGGTTTTCTCTGAGGAAGTGCTGTGCTTTGTTATGTTCTGGATTGCAATTTTGGTATAGCATTGTGAATTTCCATACTTTTAACATTTTCTTAAAAAAGAAAATTCTTTGAAAGCCTGTCGAAGGTCCCCCACATCAATTTGAGGATGAATGGGTCCACTTTGGTCAGATTGTCAGCTTCTGTTATTTCTTTGGTTACCTGGCTTGTATGTTGTTGGGATTTATTGAGTAGAGATTCTTTGTTGGAGGAAGTTCGTCTTGCCTGCTGTAGCCCTCCATGAGTTATGAGTCTCCCTTTCTTCATCCATTGATGTTCACTGGCATCCCACAGTCATTGGAATTGCAAATTGAGGTCACCTGTTTGCTTTTTTCCTTGTTATTGTTGGCCTCTAGACTTTCTTTGGCTCTTGCTGGTAGTCATGGCTCGACTATGCCTTGTGTGTCCAAACCCCCAGCTTTTGTTCCCCGCTTTATGAATACACAGAATAGATTCTGCCCTTAATTTCAAGGCTCCTCCATTCTGGCCGACTATAGCTAATGGCATTGATGTCTACCCTAGGTGGGTGGGGTCTGTAGGAGTGAGGTTACAACACTTGATGGACACATGATATTCCTTCACAGCAGATCCATGGATACTTCAAGTTCTGGCATTGGGGTTGGTCTTTCTATTCACTTCTCCACCTCCATTATTCTCCCATTATTTGTTGTGCATGAGAAGACAGGAGATAAGCGGATGATCATCGATCTTTCTTGTCTCAACCAATTCTTTGATCCTTGGATGACCAAGTTCGATGTTGCTGATGCATTTCTTGTGAATTCATCCTGCCACTATCTAAGTTTCGTGCAAAAGGATCAGTTTCTGCTATTCAGAGATCTATCCTTTGGCCTAGCATCTGCATCATATGTTATCTGCAACATAATATGAGTTTTTGATATGTTTGAAGCCAGGCTCAGCCAACTCCCAACCAGCTCCAGGCTAGGAATTGGCAGTCAGACTCTTACTTACGTGGATCTTGCTATCTTTTTGGGGATGTGGGCATCCCTTGATTCTCTGTTTATTTTGGGCTGAAAATACATGCAGTGCCTTCAGTGGTCACTGTGCAACCAATAGATCAGGAAATCCAATCCACTGGATCATCCAGTCTTTCACCAGGAGCTACATTTTAGTTCTCAAGTGGTGGTTAGATCAGTTCAATGCTACCATCAGTGTCCTTATACCACCCCTCTGTTCCGATTTTTCATATTTTCACAGATGTCTCACTTCAGGGACGGGGTGTGTATATTGAAGATCAGGGATTCCAGGGTATATGAATGGAAGACAAATCTTCCTTCCACATCAATAACTTAGAACTTCTTACTGTCCACCAGGCTATGGTTCAAAGTCTAGATCTATTGCAGGGAATGTTTTCATGATTCTTTCCATCAATTGCACAGTGGTCTCTTAAATATCTCATCATGGGAGCATGCATTCTTAGGACCTTTGTTTTCGAAATTTTGGTTATTTATCTACGGGGCTCACTCCCATCATATCCACCTCCTGGCTTTGAATTTTTCTGGGGTGATGAATTTCATTACAGATCACCTGTCTCAGCCCAATTGATTTCTTCCAACCAAATGGATTCTCCATTTCAAGGTTTTCCAGTGGATTTGTTCTCAGTTTGGGTTTCCAATGATCGATGCATTTGCCACTCTTTGAAACACAACTACAGGTGTTTTTGGTCCCCAGTACCTCATCCTCAGGCTTTGGTGATAGATGCATTCAGTCAATATTGGATGGGATTGCAACTCTATACTTTTCCCCCAATTCATCTGTTACTCAGAGTTCTTGCTATGAATCAATCCTCTTCTTGAGAGCTGTTGGTAGCCTCAGATTGGCTGGCCTAACCATGGTTACATCTTCTACAGTATCTTCAAGAGGGTCCACCTCTGTCTCTCCCTCTTTGTCAATCTTTGTTGAGGTAGCCCTAATCCAACATTCTACAAGGAAACTTTCCCAAGCTCATCGAGGTTTAACTACTAAAGTTCCTTGTGTGTGCCTCATGAGGAGTTTGAACCCACTTCACCCAAACATGCCCATCATATTTTGTTTTTTGACTCGTGTCTAGCTTTGTCTCCTGTTTTTTTATGTAAGGAAGCTTTATGAACTACTTTTCATTGTTTTAAACATTGGAAAGTTTGACTCTTTAGTGATATCCAGCCTTCTCCAGTCATTTAGTCCTTCTTTCCAAATGGACTTTTCAATTACTTAACTTAGATTTTAACTTATTACATGCTTTGTCTTGACATCCAATCGAACCTTTAGCCTCATATACCATGTATCACCTTTCCCTTAAGGGGTACTTTTTGTTGCTGCTGGCATGTGAATGTTGTAGGTCAGAAGTGTTCGAACTACATGTGCACAGGACTTGTTTATTACTTCACTTTGGTTCTCCTATACCCTGATAGGTCCTTTCTTCTTAAGTCTCTGGCAGCCAGGGAAGTGGTTAAATCCTTCTCATCAATTCTTTTGCCAGCTATTTCTCACCTCTATGACCGATCAAACACTGATCATTTTTTATGTCCTGTCAGAGCCCTCAGGCATTATGTGGTTCCTTTCTGAGTTATGGTACTTGTCTCTGTATTCAGTGGGATCCTTCAGTTTCCTGAGATTTATCCCAATTACTTTGATGAGGTGGATTTGCAAATATCCATGTTGCTTATTCTGGACATTCTTTACAGCTGATGAAATTTCTGAGAGTCACATCTCATCAAATTTGTCACATTTTTATGTCTTTCACTGCTCATTTCAATTACCTGCTAGAGGACATTATTCAGGCTGGTATGTGGCTTTCTCTCAATAATTTTCTCTCACATTCTTTACACGATCTGGCAGTTTCTTCTTCTGAGGATTATCAACTATTCCCTATGGCTGTTTTGTCAGCATCTGCTGGATTATAAGGATGAGTGAGTATTTTTGTCCTCCTCTTGTCTTTTTACTTTCCAGGGTCCCTTACCTCTGTTTCACTGGATCCCACTCTGTGGTGAGTGTTGGCCAGACAAGTGTGTTTTATCAATCCAGTTTTGCACTAGCAACCAATTTAACTGTACTTCCTACCAGTTGCAACATGCTCTGCAGAAATGTTGGGTTTGATAACACCATCTAGATGCTTACCAGATGATATTACCATATTCTGCTGAACCGACACACACGGACTATCATGAATAAAGCTAAAGGGGATTTTACCCATCCTTGCCAATCATTGGATTGAAAAAATCAGGGTTGGTTTGCTTTTAAAAATTAAGTGAACTTGGAAAGTCCCGAAGAACAGTTTCTAGAGCACTGTTCTTCAGGATTCTCCAATGCGCATTACACCCCAGATACTACTAGTGTAGCTAGGGAGTCCTTACTGCACCTGGTTTTCAGTTACTGTGGTGGTGAACAGAGGCTTTTCCTCCAGAGTGTTTGAGTGTTTTTCTCCACTCTTGGAGAAGAGGGCAAAGTTGGTGGCCCTCCTACCTGGGTCCCTGGATGTTTTTCACAGATGTCTTGAGGAGAAGCACCAGCCTTCGTGGGAGCCTACTTGTAATATTGGTTCAGATTTCATGCTAAGCTATCTGGTTAGGGTGTACATGGCCCTTTTTTATCAATGTTGATTTAGTATATTGTTCATGGAAGGAGGTCCACTATTTCCTCATAATGTGGAGTGGTCCCATCCTAGGTCCTTGGTTGATCACAGTGTTCCACGTTCTCTCCATAATTCTGGGGGCAAGTGGAATGCTCCTTGCCTACCTGGTTGGGGGAGTGAGGGTGAGCATTTATAATTTCATACTGGATGAGTTCTGTTCCTTTGGTTGAGTAAGGCATACAAGATCCCATGATTATGAGCCTGGGGTGTTGCCTTCTGGACTTATTCAAGTGGAGGAGAAAGTTTGTGCTGGATGTAGTGCAGTTCCCCCACTTGTGTATCATCCTTATCTTGGTACGTCCCTATTCTATGTTGACACTTTCTGTATGGATAATGCCCTCACTGGTCCCTCCACCTTCTCAATGTGGGATTCTAGCTATATGTCAGTGGATGGTAAATATGTTTTGAAAGTTAACATTTTCCTAAATTGAAAATTGAAAATGTATTTTCAATAATACTTACCTCTGCTGACACTATCCTGCCCTTCTTCCCTACTAAGAGCCAATGTTAGTGACTGGGATGGTGTAAGTCTTGAAAAAGTGGTTACATTATCTGAGTGAGGAGCTTATATACAATACCAAGAAAGAGGTATAAAAGACTGGAAAAAGTGAGACCAATACTTAGATGGGCAAAGTGAAGGTCGAGGAATAACTATGTGTTAGTGGAGGTAAGTATTATTGGAAAATATATTTTCAATTTAGGAAAATGTTAACTTTTCTTTAAATGTCCAGTTCAATTAAGGAATCAAGTATGCCTGCTTTTATCTTAATTTTATTTTTAAAGTTACGTTAAACTAATAGTTACATGTTAAGTTTCTCTAAGCAAATATGAAAATTACTTTGCGTCTTATATGGAAATCATATGTAACTTATTGAAACCTGAGTGGATGCAAAAAATATTTTTTGTATGCTTGTATATATTTATGAACATTTATGAACAGTCACCTTCCCTATAGTTTGTTTTGACTTACAAGTTTGTCTTCTAGAATATCAGGGTCTTTAAAAATTACACATATTGTCTCCTGAACAACCAAATCCTTTGATTCTATATGCTTTTTTTATGTGTGCAAGTTCTCTCACTTGAAATTATCTTTCAGTCTACACAACTGGCTCCTCACTAACCACGTTCTTTAGTTCTGTGTGTAGTTTCATTGATCAAGGATACCAAAACTTTTGAGACTACTCTTTCTAGCTTCTGGCCAACCTAGTTTTTTGTTCTTGATTTAGTTTCATTGATCCTTCAAGCTCTGTCCTCTAGAACAGTGGTTCCCATCCTTCAATCGACAGGGTGACTTCAGCCAGTCCACAAGACAGTTTTAAAAAAAGTAATGTGTGTTTTATAATATAGCTACTGAAATATATTGTTTTACTATCTAATATAAGTACTCCAGAAATGCTACTTACCTTTTTGCACCACTATGGACTTGCAACTGCTGTGGAATTTCCTGTGCATGCCATAAGATTTGATTGAACTCTCACCCCTACAAGTGTCAATGTTTATTGCACCAGCTTATGATATAGTCATCATAATACTGTAGCTCCCCAACAGTAAGAGGGTGATATGACCTCTATGCACAGTAATCCTTATGAGCACTGGCATATGAGCATAGGCTCATTTCTTCCTCGATACTGGCTGTGTTCAGAAGTGTTCTTCCTGTGCATTTAGGTTTCTATTTGACTTAATCGGCTGCCTTTATTTCTTTAGCACTACATTCTCCTTTTGCACTTTTGTTCCATCCACCTGATTGCAACTTCATTATCTTTAGTCACCAAATTTTCACTTTAGACTAATTTCCACATTGTATTCAAAGTAAAATATATATATGTAATAAAAGAAGAAGAAGAAAAAAGTACCAAGGGCCAGACATTTTCTTCAAGTCTTTCTTATCACACGCTTTCCTATTCTCTTTTCACTGATCCTCTATATCGTCATCCTCAAGATATAGTGTCCTCTTTGTTGGCTGTGCTATAAAACTTATCTTCCACTTCACTCTGTTCTTTTATTTCTCTCTCTTTTTGTCCTCCCCATGAAGTTGGGGGTTTGGCACCCTGTCATTGACTTGTCACTTTCTGATTTTTTATCAATATCTGATGGATGACTTTCTCAGTCTGCTGTTGACCCTCTTTCCTAGGTTGTTTAACTAAGGTAGATGTTTCAAATGTCTACTGTCACATTCTTCTTCATTCTGTCTTTCTGTTCTGTGTCCTTCCCTTTGGCCTAGCTACAACCCCTTATGTTTTCAGCCAGAAGAATTGTTCCTTTGCTCAGCATGTGCATCTTTGTGGGTCTTCACTTTCATTATTATAAGGTTGTCTGGCTTATCCTGGCCTCATCTTTACAACACTTGGTGAGTGCTACCTCCATTTGTTTTTTAGAAGCCTGTCACCTAGACCAAGTCCATTTTGATACCCATTCAGTTTCTTGTCAACATGTGGATTTTCCTCAACCTCTCTACATTGCAGGTTTTAACTGTCTACCTTTCATATTTGCAACATGGTGATTTTAGTAGCCAAGAAACTTCTCTTTTGCATTTAGGAATTCTTGCTTCCCTAAGAGCCCTGATTCCTCTTCAATGTGCATATGTGCATCTCCTTTAATGGGATCTGGGGGATCATTGAAACATGTACTGTGTTCCCTTATCTGCCCTCATGTCTGTATCTTCCTCTCTTCATTTTTCCATCATCATAGCTTGATTGTTCCAACACATCCAGGGGTATGCCATGACCTCCCCTTTACCTCCACTGGCCTTACTCACTCTGATGCATCTTTCTAGTTGGAGGATGATTCTTAACATGACCACTATCCAGCATAAGGGTTCCAAAGGAGCATTATTCCCTGTATACCTACTTTCTGGAGATGACTGCAGCTTGTTGCATATGCCTCCTTCATCAGGTGTGGTTGTCTGGTCATCTTTTGATGATCATTCAGACAGTTCTGTGGTCATTACTTTAATCAACTGCCAAAGAGGCACTGGCAACTGCAATTTGTGCTTTCTTGCATTTGATATCTTTTCTTGGGACCACAATCATTATACCTATCTTATGATATGTCCATGAGGTTGTATCTGGTGATGGATCACTTTTCTCACCTTGATTGGATCCATTCCACAGAGTGGTTCTTACATCCTTCATTATTCTGTTGGATTTGTTCCCATTTTGGAACTACTCAGATTGATGCTTTTAGGATTTCTAGTATGGAGATCTCTCCTTAGTCACTTTCAGTCATCAGTTTTATGTAAATGGTGTTGCACCTTTGGCTTAAACTGTAGGATTTGTCCAGTCCCTTCTGTGACATATGGGATTTTCCTGCAGAGTATTCTATTTCCCTAACTCTCATCAGCCTTTACTCTCTCCCTCTCTCAATTTACGTGGGCTGTTTACTGATACTTACTTCTGCCAGGTCAATATATTGTACTGTTTTTATTTTAAGTCTTCAGATTTTTGGGAAACCCAGCTTACAGCAAGAGAGTTAAATTGGACTTTACATAAACATGTGCTGTACTGGAACGTATTTTATCTATCAAACAAAAGTGTATTCAAATAATAAAGTGTATGTTCATTAATGAGAGGGTCAATAATGTTAATGCAATTCCAGATTAAAAAATTTTATAGATCCATGCTGTGAGGAAGTGGTATTTTTTGGTTGGGCACAAATAAAGGAAATAAAAATGATTCTCAAAGTTATTGTACAAAAGAGTTCATTGGCACTTGTTGATCCATGTTGTACTGAAGGTTTTTTCTTTCAGTAGGCAAACTGTATTAGCACTTGCTTTATTATTCAACAGTTTGTCAGTGTTATTACTGAAGATAGGGGAATGATGGCATACTGATGTCTTATGTTAACCTTTCGAGAACAGAGCACCTTACATGAACAATCTATTAAAAAAGTATTACACAAGTGATAGTGGTATGGTGCTATACATTTGTAAGCAAGAGAATTGAATAAAGACTGTGAAAGAGTAAATATAAAAATCTGGTTTAACTCATCATTAAAAATGGCCCAATTACTCCTATAGAAATTAATAAATAAATATTTATTAAAGAGAATTAAATATTCATGAAACTAAAGTCAAGAGATTATGTAATTGGCATAGTCAAAATTTCATTAGATGTAGTAAAGTTAGATAGAGGTGATCAGTGCTAGTGGAAGCTGTCTTAATTCATATTATTACTTACAGTTCCCACATCAAGTTCTGTAATTCTTATAGTTAGACAAGTGATAATGGACTTTGGGTAATCATTTCCTTAATTACTTTGACCAGGTACATCTATTTAATGTACTTATGATACCAATACTGTTTACCTTTGATCTGTAACTCACAGTGTTTAACTTTCTTCAACAGATAAAAGAAAAGTGAATTTCTATGTTTACTGCAGTGGCCCTTGTAAAGATGTTTGTCCTGGAAAATTAAGAGTACGATGTTCATGTTGTGGGCAGGGAACTTTAACGGTGATTAAAGTGAGTTATGTTGATTTTTATTCTTAAGAGTTAAACAGTTTTAAAGTACTTCCTCCCCACCGTACTACGTATAAAATCAGAGGATAATTAGTAGTGTTGCTAAGTGTACTGCAAATAAACGCAAAGGATAACCAGTAGTATTACTACCTGTACTGCATGTTGAATCAGGATAACTGATTGTGTCAAAGCTGTTCATGAAACATTATCATATGTGTACTAGATTTAAAAAAATACATTTATTGGGTAAGAGAAGATGTTTAACCCTTTTGAGATGGGTCACAGGTGAAAGGCCATATCATCTCATTTGTTGACTCGCATTAAAAATTTTATTGAACTACTATTTCATGAATTTATGTCAATAAGTTTGGTATTAAACTGTAGATTATAATTCAAATTTTGAACTATATATTACTCAATTTGTTAATTTAAAAGTAAATATTAAAAAAACAGATAAACGATTTTTGTGTGTCACATGGTATGTTGAATACAGTACTGGTTCAAATTAGATGTTTGTGAAGTCAAAATATTAAGTCTATAGTTTCGAACGAATTAGAAACTCAAATTACTGATATTGACAAGCTGGAATATAAAATAAGAAGGTCTTATCTTTTCTTTTTGCTAAGATATTGCTCACGTAATAAATCAAACAGTGGCACCCTACCCACCTCTTTCCATTTTTGGAAATGCTCCATTATATATACTTACTTCTATATATACGATGTGAATAACCAATTTTTGAAGCTCAGAATGTTCCCCTAGTGGTTCTCTCAGCCTTTCTAACATTCCTTCTACCATTTCTTTCTTTTCAACCAAGATTTCAATGAGGTAGTTTGTGTCTTTAGTATGCTCGAAATTTCCTATTTTTTTAGACCCAAATAAAGCTTAGTTACTAAGCTTGATAAATTATAGTAGAATTCTGTGGTATTGATGTAGTAACATATGGTTTTATAGTTATTCAAATGTATACATAAAACTTTAACAAAAATATTTTGTTTCATATCCTCCACTTGCAAAATTTTTGAAGGCTTAGCAACCTATGTTATGGTATTGATATAGTAATTTATGATTTTTGGTAATTTCAAAATGTATATATAAATAAAAAAAAATTTATTTCGTTTCACATCCTCCATGTGCAAAATTTGACATGGCTTAGCAGCCTACAGCAAGCAGCAAACACGTATAAAGGTCGTAACTAGAATAGATAATTGTTTGCTTTACTTCTTTATTTACTGTTCTGTGTTTTAGGAGAAACAACTTTTAGAACTTATTTGTAAATAGTAATAATCTATATACATATATAATGTAAAATAATTGAAATGTGACTGTATTTTACAAAATATTAGTCTACTAAAACACAGCTAAGATCAGTTACTTTGTACAGACCAAAGGTCACCTTTATGTTATTTGATATGGTAACATGAGTGCACGTGAGCCCCGTCCTTGTAACTTCTGTATTGTTAGTCAGGCATGGGTGAAAGGTCAATATAATAAAAATAATAAATACATATAAATGTATAATGTTATTTTGTTATAATGTTATGGCTGTTTCGTCTAAACATTTATGTTTTCGTGTTATAATTTGTGTTCATTCTAGAATGAAAGAGGCATAATTTATATTTATTTCCTAATTGTATGGTGGTTGCGAGATCAGTCAAATCTACCAAACCTGTATAGAGATTCATCACTGAAAATAACAGATAAAATATAAAGTTTTTTTTTAAGAAATGTTTAAAACTATCAGGACATTATAAAGATTTCACATTTGAAATTTCAAAATTTTTTGATGCATAAAAGTATTTTTAATCTTAAAATGAAAATTACTATGCATGATAGGTAGGCAAGATGTGAAAAGAAACAAAGGCATGAAAGAAACATTGCTTTACAAACCTTAAGACTTAATAAAAAATTAGATATTTTGCATATGGAAGC
>NW_013668297.1:19886-32049 GCF_000517525.1 Limulus polyphemus
AAAGTTATAGCATGAAAACTATAACAAGCACAAAATGGTTATGAGGTAGGTCCCAGGGACCGAGCCCGGGCTGAAAGAGTTAATTTTCTGCCTTTTCATGTACGCATTTAATAATGAGTTCTGCACTAATCTATGTTACTACGTATTATAAGACTCTGGTCCATTCATCTCTTCTTTCCTCTAGGTCACCTGATTCTTCTTTTTTATGTAATTTTTCAGGAATGGTCTGTTAGTTTTTTCTTTTGATCTCTTGATGCAGAACAGCATTGTTGATGAACTTCAGTCATTTTCCTGGCTATTCTCCTTTTCTTTTTCCAGGTCTCACATCTCCATATAACAATTAGGTAGCATTTCAATACTACTGCTGAAAAGGTTTTCCACATGCACCAAGCCAATGAAAGAGCTCTCACACCTGAATGTAATATTTGTGTGATGGGCTAGTCTACATTGCTAAGCAACAACAAACTTTACTCCTTCACCAATAAGAGGGCAACACAATCTTTTTGTGCAGTACTGTCCTTAAGCACTTTGTCTAAACCAAAAGCTCATAGGCAACTAGGTACATCAGACACTGGGAAGTAGGGTGGGTAGTTCTTTAGAGAGGTGACTATCTTTCAAAAATACATTTTCAGATAGGGAACTCGCCTTTCTACAAAAAAAATTAGCTAAAATACAACTCTGAAAAGATGGCAGAGTGACCATTGTGTAGATGAGCTATTTTCTGAAAATATAGAGAAAGAAAAGGAAACTCATCTCATTGAGTGTACTTCCCACTCTAGGGGGGAGACTTGTGGGAGTTGCACTTGGTGGGAGATTGATCCATCTCTAACAGTGGATACTCTTTATGGCCAACACCAATAGTTACAAAGGTGGGCAGAATGTGAAGGCTTATCCTAAGGAAGAGCAGACCATAGATATTAAGTGTGGCTAGAAAAATAAGTCAAGCTAAGCAGTATGTGAGAAATATGCAGACATATTTTACAGCCTTCAATTTTGTTTGGTGACAGAGCTATCAAATAGAAAATCAGACCCCCTCTTGCCCCACCCACCTGTTACAGCCTATCTTTCAGAATTCATTGATAATTCTCTCTTACATTTCATTATATATTACGTATAACCAATAGAAAGTCGAGGTTTTCATCTATCAAATGGCGTATTGTATAACATTATAACTATTCTATCAAATAAAGTTTCTGTACTTTTGGTGCTAAGGAAAAAAAAAAAGGAAGAAACTCAATCAAAATTGGAGATTTTATATCTCGGGTATTTCTTAATGGATTTCCTTTAAATTTGATATGTGAAGTAAGAGTCTGGTAGTGCATATCCATTTAAAATATGTGATAGTTTGGATTACCACAGTCCGAGCTACAGAAGGTAGAAAATCAATGAACTATCACTCCTGTTAATAACACACAGTGTGTCCTGCAGGTTGATTTTTGGCTGCAAGACACACTAACATGTGTCTTGATTTGGTTTATTGCAGTGAAAAATACCTTCGTCAGATTTCTTTACTTTATTTCTCTGATTTAAGATAGCATATAAATTTTAGATTGTCTTCATGATAATATGATTTGTTCATTTTCAAACTTAGTTTTTTTAGTTTTATCTGAAATTCTTTCCAATTCTTTTTGGATATCATTAATAATAGCAATTTCTCATTTTTATAAATGCTGAGATCTGGATAGTCTTTTATGCCTGGTTCAGGCTCTTCAGTGTTATGTTGTGTACACTGAAGGGATTCGAGGCTCACATCACTGTTTGTTTATCCATTGGATTACTAAACTGTCATGTGACTCATCCCCTGTGGCTTTGAAAGGTTAGGTTCATCTGTTGATGCTTATTGCTTACTTTTGGCTTTCATTGGAGGAACAGAGACTTCTTCGGGTCTCATCTTCTCAAATAACCATATCTTGATGCCCCCTGCTGACTCAGTGAAGTCACCAGCTGGAGGAGATTGTACAGGCTGGTATGTGGACAATGACTAATAGATTTATATCTCATTATGTACAAGATTTGGTGGTTGCCTCCTCAGAAGGTTTTGGGCTACTTTCTGTGGCTATTTCACATGCCCCGACTAGTTTGTAAGAGAGGTGAGTGACTTCATTTCTTTTGTGTTTATTTCCATTTGTGTTCAGAGACCCTCTCATCATTTTCATGTGGAATCTACTCTGTAGTGGGTGTTAACCTTGTCAGCTACCAGTCAACTGATATATATATATATATATATCATCCAGGACTGGGTTCTCCCTTCTCTCCCCCAGAAAACAACATACACAAAAATTAGAAACAAAACAAAATTGACGTTTATTACATTTAACCGAATAATCACCAATAGAACATTCCAGTTTTACTTTCAACTTTCAAAATTAACTAAGAAAAATGTGCAAACCAGTTTGCAGAATGCCTGTATTTTGGAATTTGTTTAAATTGTACTTGAGGAACAGTAGCATTTCATCGTTTTTGGGTAACAGCCTTGACCTTTAGGTTGTTATAATGTTGCCAATAGTGCTAAAAGCCTGTTTGCTGTCTACACTGGTCGGAGGTGCAGAGAGATAATGCCTTGCTATCCTGGCCATTGTGGGAAATTGAGCTTCTTTTGACTTCCAAAAGTGAAGCCAGTGAAAGTAAATGCAGAAACAGTAATGTTGACATGTTTTGGAATCATTATTACAATTAATACCTAGCCCCAACTTCTCAAACTCTAACCCCTATTGTTCTCAAAATTCCACCTTCCCCAGAAATCCACTTCTCAAGCCATCCCTTTTATTAACCTCTATTGTTCTCTGAATCCTCAACTTTCAGCAGGCGGTCAGTCTCTGTTGCTCGGAACATGCTTTTTTTAACTAAACCAATTATTGACTTTAACTATCAGTACCTCGTAAGTTGACACAAAGATTAGGGATTAGATGCCATTCTCAATTACCCGGAATTGGCTGTTTTTAACTCCGACACTCGGCCGGAGCTAGGTATTACTGTGTAGTCCAATAACCGGCTGGGGACAAATATCTGGCCGGGTATTAGTGCATCACTAATATATCTATGTGTGTGTGTGTGTATATATATATATATATATATATATATATGCATGTATGTATAGATAAATTTCTGGCAGCAATGAGTTCTGTTGATATGGGGTGTTCCATAAGACCACCTTGTGAGCTTTCGGGTGGTAAACAGTTATAAAACTACAAACAATACACTATTGGACCACCATTCGTGAACTATAATGAGTAAAATGTAAGAAATCTGGATTGAATAAATCAGGGTCAGTTTGCTTTTCAAAATAAAGAATGTAGTTCACTTATTGCACTGTCTCTGAAGCATCATTCCTCGGGACTCCCCAACTCCTAGTTGTATATGGGAGTCCTTACCACTTCCAGTTTCCAGTCACTGGAGTGGTGGACAGAGGTATATTCTTCCTGAGAGATCCTTGAACTCACTATTCCACTCAAGGAGAAGTGGGCGAAGCTAGCTGCCCTCCTACCAATAACCCTGGATGGTCTTCCCAGATGTATGGTAGGAACAGGACCACTCTACATGGGAGTCTCCTTGTAATTCCAGTTCAGATATGACTCTTCATTATCCGGTTGCATTGTGTGTGGCTCTTCTCTTTGTTCATTATTTTAATTTCTATGATCATGGACGAGGGGTCCTCGTCTCTTCATAATTCCACACACACAGCATCAATTCCTGTGCTATTGGTTGAATAGTTTGTTCCATATCCTCCTCATAATTCCAGGGGCAGATGGGTTGCCTTGCATCTCATGTTGGGGAGTCAGGATTGATGTTTGTAATTTCTGTTTCTTCAGGTTGAGTGAGATGCAACAGGTCCTGTAATTCTGATTTCAGTTTGTTGCATTTTGTGCTTCTTCAGGCTGGGGCGAAGGTTTGTCCACTTTTGTGTTGTTTTTGGGGGCACATTGATGTCGGTGGAGAGAATCACTAGATTCAACTAGTCTCTAGTCAATATGGTGGGGTATAAAGGCTGGAGCAATTGAGGTGAAATTTACACCAATGCTTAGAAAAGAAACTTTTGTCTGGATATAGCTAAAGTGTGAAAAGAGGTAAGTATTATCGGAAATACATTTTCGGTATAAAAAAAATTTAATGTTTGTCTATTGAAAAGTAAGAACATTTTAATTTTTTACAAAGAACCAAACAGCAAGATACTTTTACTAAGCCTTAAGTAATCTCTAGTCATGTGATTTCTTTGTGTTATACTCTATATATAGTGCTGTGTCTAGGTAAATTACTTGTAAGTGATGATTACAAAATTTGTTTCAAAAAAATAAAAATTAATAAAGTGGTGAAAAATTAAAAAGCCAGAAGAAATCCCATTATCAGACTTTAGTTACAATAACTTAGAAAAAGTTACTTTTTAATCCCAAACTTTGTACATGAAAATGTATTGTATATGGAAGTTAGATAACTAATGTTTAGAAACAATGAATAATTTATTTGATTGTTAGTCACCTGTTACAATAATAGTGCACAATTTTTCAGAGTTGTTATTCCTGACAATTTCTTTTTTTTTACATGTTCATGAGAATGTTTATGACTATGTTGGAGCCTTAAATGTTGTATAATACTAACCAGTTACTCAAATTCTTTGTAAGAATAAGTGAAAGAATAATCGTAACTCATTTAGTATTTTTGAAAATTGTTTAACCCTCTCGCCATGGGTATTCTTTACTGCACATGACACAAAGTTTTAGTGTCTTACATTCAAACTTTTTGTTTATGTGATACCAATTAGTATAGCATAAAATTTTAGCTAATGATCCTTATTTTAATAGTATATAAGTTTTAAGTTCTTAAATTGACAAGGCAATATTTAAAAAATCCTGAATTTCCACTAGTGTGACCCACATGACACATTTTCTCCCAGCATGTCATCATCGCTGTTTTATCCACAACCCATCTCTATAAAAGTTACTCTCTATAAAATTGTTATTCCTCAGACAAACCATAATTTTTATAACATTCAATTATGTTTGGTGACAGAACTATCAAATAGAAAATCATACCCCTCCTGCCACACCCATCTGTTACATCCTATCTTTCAGAATTCACTGATAATTTTCTCTTACATTTCATCATATATTACCTATAACCAATAGAAAGTCAAGGTTTTCATTTATCAATTGACGTATTGTATAATGTTGTATTCTGAACAAATTATTGTCAGTTTCACTCACAGAACAAGATTCATTCCCATGAGAAAGTTAACGACTAGCTTAGATGAATTTGTAACGGCTCTTGCTGCATAGTTAGAAAGCCAGGAAAATTTCGAGAGGTAAGTGAATTTGTATACTTTTTGCATGTTATTAGTTTATATTCTTTGTTGCATTATTTAATTAACTAAAAATTATTAAATGCATTACTGTCTAGTATAAAAAAAAATTAGAGTTAACTCTCTTTGAAAACTGACAGCAAGAAAAAGAAGATTGGTTATGTATTATATTTCTTGTTTTTCATATTTATTCTTTATGTATAATTGTAAAAGTAACAAAAATTTAAAGATAGGGATCCTTTTAGGTTTTTTAAGATTAGTTTAGGTAAAATAAATAATAATAATAATATAATACAAATGTTTCACAAGGCAAACACGCAAGCAGCTCGTGGGTAATGAAATTCGTTAGTGTAACATGAGCTGCGTGTTCCCTGAATGATTTACGACTTAATAGTGCAGAGAGTAGTTAGACAGGGTTCAAAGGGCAATAAAACAATAAAATTTAATTATAAATGGATGTATACTGTTACAACCTTAGAGCTATTTAGGATAAACGAATGTAGTTTCATCTTACAATTTGAAGTCATTCTAGAAAGAAAAAATGGGTAATTTAGATTTATTTAAATTTTTTTTTGGTGATTATGATGTCTGTTGATTTAACCTATCCCATTTTGAGATAGGGTAGAGAAAATAACTGATAAACTATAAAGTTTTACTGAAAAAACGTTTGAAATGCATTTAAGAGGTTTTAGGAATTACACAAAGGAAATTTGAGATTTTGGAGATGAGGAAATGTATTTTTTAATTTTAACATGAAAATTACTATGCACACGGACTACTTAGAACAAGGCAATATATTTTTTCCCATAATCTTTATTATATTTTATTCAAAATACTTCACTAAAAAATATTATTTTTTGTATGTGAACAGACTTGTAATATTAACTGAAAGACTTTTAAATTTTTTGAAGAAATACACACTATATTAAAAGTTAGAAGTATTAAATATTTAAAGACTTTAAATGAGCACAAAGAGGTTATGTGGTCAGTCAAATTGACCGAGCCCGTGTTGAGAGAGTTAAGTAGCCTAAATTTAAAGTGAACAGAAAAAAATAAAAATTAGCATAACATTAATGTCCCCTAGTAGGTCAGTGTTAAATCTATGAATTTACAACACTAAAATCAGGGGTTCTATTACACAGGCATGCAAATTTAAACTTCATAAAAGTAGTTTTGCTTTAATAACAGATTTTCCATAATTGAGCTATGCAGGTTTCGCAAATAATATTTATTTTTTTGGATCACTTAAGGATTGTTTAGAAATCGGGAAGAAAAACTCTTACTTAGATCAAATAATTATTTCGTTTACCACAATGAACATTTTTTATTATTATATTTGTTACGTGTGAGTTCTTGAATAATCAATAAGACTCGCATCGCAATTGGTCTAGAGAAATCTATAGCCAGCAGTTGTCAACATTTTAAGCATAACAAAATGTGACCTGATGTCAAAGAAAATGATTCACTTATGTAAAAGTACATATGACGTTTTGTGAAAAATCTGTATGTTATGGAGAAAAATGGATATCATTTTGGAATTCACTGTACAGGAATTACTTTAGAACATGTAAGAATTTCAAGACAATAAAACCATCACATGCCTGTGTTACCATCGGTGGACACAGCATCTAGCCTGCAATAACAAAAACACACACACAGTAACAATAATATAATTTGTAAATAAAACCTCATAATTATAACTATCATATATAGTTTGAAAACCATTAGAGAATGAATAAGGATAAAACTACAAAGTCTATTCAGAGAATACAGAATTACTGTATCATCAATTAATATTAATGTTTACCTTTTCCATGCTGGTTGTGGTAATGTTTCATTTTTACATTAATGGTATGATACCTGTTAACTTTTTGAAAGTTCGGTGTGTGGTACTATAACTAGATTTTCATTATTTTTTACAAGAAAGATACATCTACTACAATAATATAGTTTTGGGATTAGTCCATGTTGGTTGACCATATGGTCTTAAAGTGACCTAAATAAGTTAGGTAAATTTAAAATAACATTAATATATATATTCTGTAAATGATTAGCTCGGTGATGTTATAATCTATCAATTGCAAAGCTTGTATCTTAATTTCTAGTAATATGATTAATACAAAAAAAATGGTTAAACATAAAAATTTCATGTTTTTCTTAGATTAAAATTAAATAATTAGAATTATTTACCATATTTCAAAAACATTATAGCACTAGTAAGAAGGATACTTGCTTTTAAAAATGTTTTAAGAAGTTTTTACTTATAAAGCCACACCACTTGCCTTTTCACTTATCTTAAACATCATCAGTAGGAAAAAATTTTTCTTGCAAGAATTGTAACTTCTAAAAATGAAAATCAATGTTTTAACAAGGTTATGTTATAAGAGCTACAAGTGTTTTAAACAATTCCTATTTTAATGAAAATGAATCTTTTAATATCTAGACACATTGTTAAGACTGTCTGAAAAAACCAAGAAATGAAATTTACCATGACAACATTTAATTGACACTCCCCCACTCATATAAATCTATTCCTGCTCATAAAATATTAAAGAATACTGTTGTGCAATTATAAGTTAGAAACATAACATAAAATAAAAAAATACAGTAAATTAACTCTTTATTTAAAACTTAAGTAGCCAGATAGTTGGCAGTGGGTACTGCCAGCCAATTGCCTTCCTTGTAGTCAGCAGTATATAATTAGAATCAGTGGAAGTTAGCCTTAGCAGCTTTGTCATAACAAAGACAGGGTGAGCAAGTTTCGTGATAATGAGAAACAAACCAAAGACCCATGTTTGCCAAAACTGAACAAACTTGAAAGTAAAAAAAATAGATCTTATAATGCTCAAATAAGGTTTTGACACCCAAGTTGGCAGAGCACAGATAGACCATTATGTAGTACATAAAAATTGCACTTATTAACAAGCATACATAATGGCAGTATTTTGATCACTTGGATAGTTGGAAAAATCAGAAACCCTAATTTCAGATAGTTGATTATTTTTATGACAATTAATTTTTTATAATTTCCATTAATAGATTATTTTGCATGACACTAATTGATGTAATCAATGCTTATTGGTAATTGATTATTTCAATTAAATTGCTTGTTTCTACCTATGACTAGTAAATTTGTACCCATTTTATGTTTTCTACACTTTCCTCCCCATCAAAATGACTAACAGAGCAATTCAAAAGTTGACTGGCTAGTGCACCTAAAAACTTTCACTGCACAGTTACTTAAAGAGACGTAAGGTACAGGATTAGGGTCATTAGTATACCCATCTTCAAGGCAAAACCAAGGCTAATAACTAACTACATATACAGTATGTGCATTAACTTTCATAAAATAAAATCTTTACATTTGTCTGAATACATGTATGAAAATGACAGTCACCCATTACTAAGATTATCCTACTAATTAAACCAATTTTCAGGTATCCCACAATTGGTTTTAAAGTCTGGGTCATCTTCTAGTACTGCCATTTTACTACTATAATATCATAGTATTGTTAAGGTATTATTGTTGTTTTATTATAATATTATGTCACCAGTACCATCTTACAAATTAAAATGTTGTTTTTTTACCATATTGTTATTACCTTTCTTTCAGTTTGTGATTAGATGATTTTCATGGTAAAAAAAAAGTATTTTATGACAAACTTAGCACCTTATTTGGTATTTTGACACTAGTGAAAAATTTTAGTCAGATATAAACCATTTATGATCAGTTAATTCCACTAATGTCTCATAAAACTGCTGACCCAACCAGAAAATATAATTTAAATCATAACTTTGATAATTAAAAAAAATAAAATCATTAAAGTTCTCAGTTTGATGTTTTAAAGGTAGCTAATAGTCATCTGTTGAATCAGTAAGTTGCAACTTGTATACATGTTTGTATCACATTTGTGCATTTAATGGTTAGAAGAAAGAATTCCAAAGTTTTGTATGACAGGGTTGTTTTTTCATATTCCTGAAAAAATGTGTTTCATTCCTTTAGATCCTCACAGCAAAGATAAATGATTCTGTTTCCATATTCAGGACCCATGCTGTTGGGATGATGTTCTGATTGCTGGCAGAATTCCTGGGGTTTGTCAAGCTGATAATTGCTCTGGTGACACAGCAGAATTTTATTTCAAGTGTTCTAACCATGAGTCACAAGAAGATCAAGCTGTGGCCCTGTACTTAATTAAGAATAATTTTAGAGATGTTCCATGTTTGGCATGTACTGAAGTTAGGTAGTTTTCTCTATTCTTTTTTATCATGTTATATAAGATTACTTAGGAATATTACAATCTAATCAAAAACACCTTAGGCCATGTATTTTGTTTTACCAACCATTATGCCCCAAATTGAGCAAAAAGCATGGCCTGGCTAATTAATGAATGGATATTTGCTGTAAAATTCTTAGCTACCATTTTGGCTGCCAATTTTGCTTTCATTCCTTTAAATCACATGCTCAGTCCTTTTTTTTGGCTGCACCTGTTTTTCACACCTAAGATGTTTTTGATTAGATATCATAACTTTTTGTCAATATACACCAACAAACCATGCCAAATAAGAAAGTGACACTCACTTGTAACCCACTCTAGTTCTAGGGTTGCAACCCTATTATTTGGAACAGATCTTTACTTTATGGAACCAATCAGATTCTTTAAAATATATGGTGGTAGTTTTTCCTGTCAAAAACAGTGTTAATATCATCCTTTATAGTAATTCCATGGAATTTAAATTAACAATTTCTTGTCATCACCCCCATGCAGTTAGTACAGCTGTATCAAGCACCATTATTTATGCTAATTGCTTAAGCTAATATCACATGATGCTAAATGCTCTTTAGTTAGGATAATTTCATAAAATTTAGTAAATTTGTGCTAAAAATTTGGAAGTGAATAATGAATAATAATCGTCCACCCGTATGATTCTTTTGAAAACTTAGCTAGAAACTGCTAATCTAGTTTGCATGGGCTAACCAATACTTATGTATCTGCACATCCTTTCACCTTATAGTTTTGCTGCTCTGAGTCAGCAATCTTTAATATGAATGCCTAAAACTAAAAATGGTCCACTTTTACTCTTAGATGAAGCTGTTGTAAAAAGTGGTAGACCGGTAACTCACATGTGTTTTTGTGTAGATGTGCACAAAATCTTTTGTCAAATTTGGGTGTTTTTTTTTTAATAACTTTGCACATGTGGTTTTTATTTACACCAAATGAGACTCCTAATTGTAGGTTGAAAAGATCTATCAGTATACCAAATTTGATAAAAATACACTATAGTTAAGTATGTTTTTTTATCAAATAAAGTTTCTGTACTTTTGGTTCGAAGAGAAAAAATCATGAAGAAACTCGATCAAAATTGGAGATGTTATATCTCAAGTATTTCTTAGTTATGTGTGTTGGTGAGACATATTGTTCTGAAATAGACTTGGGTATTTAGTTGTGAATATAACTGACCAATTAGTGGAATTTGCTAATCAATTAATTGTGGGGCTCATTATTCGATTATATTCAACTAATTGATTATTCTCACATAAGACTAATCTTTCTATTTTCAGTGTGTTTTGGTTTTTTTAAAGACATTTTTGAACTTATTTACTATAATAGTCATCTTAAGACAATTTAAGATTAAGTAACTTTTTTAAACCTAAACTGTAGTGTATGAAAATCTTTCGTATACACAGGGTAATATGAAACATATAACAAGCTGAAACTATGATTCATACCATTCCATGGATTTCTCCTATAAATTTTCATAAGATTACTAAAACTAAATAAATTAGTTCTTTGTTAAAAGTAATTATCTTTATACTTCATATTAGAAAACTAGTAAAGATTCTTGTCACATTGTGTGATAGCCAACCTATAATTCAATGAAAACAAATTCACACTAGTCCTAGAAAAACATAGGCCATACCATGTTTGATATTTGGTAAGAAAATCTGTGAGGATTTTGAATGACACTCTCTTAAAATCACAGTAAAATGAAAAAGTCTTAAAAAATGTTTAATTTATTTAGCGAAGAGGAAGAGGACAAATTACTGGAAAGCCATGGATCTTGCATACAGATTTAAGGTCTGAAAACACAATCTGGTAATGTTCCACTGAAAAACAAGACAAGATTTTTTATATTGTGGCAAGATATGTTGTTGCTACAGAAACATGTTAACGTTGATCATGCTATTATAACTATATAAGATCATAAGAAATGAGAAACAGCAGTACTACAACTGTTGAGTCTGAATATGGCACACATTAACCCTTTTGCGATGAGCTTGATGTAAAATACATGAGTTCGTATACACATTTGCACACGTTAATTATTTTTACCATAGCTTTTAATGCAGTATGTGTATCTTCACAAAATTTGGTAGAATTTTAGTAAACATTACAAGTCTTTTATACACAAAAAATTAGATTTTTTAACAAAATATATCGAGTCTGTTTCGTTACTAATCTGAGTGCAAAGTGATTTTCATGTTATGATTAAAAAAACTATTCTTTGTTCCAAAAATCTCAACTATCATTTGTGTTATCTCTACAACCTCCTAAGTACATTTCAAATGTTTGTTTTCGGCAAAACTTTATATTTTATCTACCGTAACTGTATACAGGGTCTGTCAATTTGACTGACCTCATAACCACCATAAATAATTATGAAATATATATATATAAATTATGCTTTTTTCATTCCAGAATGATTACAAATTATAACATGAAAACAAAAATGTGTAGTCTAAATAGCTTTAATCTCATAACATTATACATTTATATATATATATATATATATATAGTTATTTATTTTATTATTATTTACTTATTTTCAGTACGCTGTGTCCGTGGTACTAAACAATAACGAGAAGTAGTC
>NW_013668297.1:32250-33351 GCF_000517525.1 Limulus polyphemus
TTGAGGATGTGAAACGAAATAAATTTTTTTAATTTATATATACATTTTGAAATTACCAAAAATCATAAATTACTATATCAATACCATAAAATTCCACTATAATATATCAAGCATAGTAACTAAGCTATATTCGGGTCTAAAAGTATGAAATTTCGAGCTCACTAAAGTTTTTATCTTAACAGCTGGAATCTTGTATAAAAAGAATGGGTTCCGTATTCATATATTCTGAGCTTTCCATTGGTTATTCACACGTCGGTAGGTGTACGTAAACGTTTCCATAAATGGAAAGAGGTGGGCATGGCCACTGTGTTTGAGTCAGTAAATGTAACAATATCTCAGTAAATAGAAAAGATAGGAAGTTCTTATTTTATATTTTAGGTTTGTCGATATAGGTAATTTGAGTTCCTAATTCTTCAGAAACTATACACTTTGTAGTTGGACATCACAAACATCTAATTAGAACCAATGCTGCATTCGACATTCCATGTGACACAAAAATTGATATTTAGATGTGGTTTTTTAATATTTGCTTTTAAGTTAAGAAGTTAACTAATGTATAATACTAAAATTTGAATTATAATCTTCAATTTGATACTAAACTTATTGACATAAATTCATAAAATAGTAGTTGAATAAACAAACGCAATGGCTTGGCCTTTGACCCCTGACCCATGTCAGTAGGGTTAAGAGACTAAATAGAAAGGATATGAATATTCATCAGAAATGAGGTCATATCAATAAAAAGGTTAATCTAATGAGCACTGTAACAACTAGGCTTATATAATACATGAAATCAGAAGGTGTTTAAGCCAACAAGCAGTCCACCAAAATGTATAGATATACAAGAATCTTGAGAATGAAAATATAATATTTTTGTCATTATCTTCACGTTATTTCAGATGAAAAGAGGCAAGCTACTTGTTTTCCCAGTCAGTCTAATGGTGCACAATCTTGTGAGAAAAATCACAATCTCTCAGAAACTTGATTCCACCAGTGCCATTTTTTGATGAAAACAAAAGTCTTGATGATACAGCAAAGTATTGTTGCATCAGCGAGGTCACGTGACTAGTGTCACGCCACCTCTCGAACCTTCGGGAATAG
>NW_013668297.1:34284-45491 GCF_000517525.1 Limulus polyphemus
GGGAAATCAATTAACAAACGGAGACGTACAGTATATAAGAACAGTTATTAAGCAACAAGATGATCATCAGGATTTGTTTTTTTGTCTGACAACATAATGTAAACATCCTCAACTTTACATCTATCTTTCAGAAAGTTTCATTTTGCCTAAACATCTAATAGAATTTTGCTATGGGTTGATTCATTCTCCAAAGATATAGTATATGCCATATCTCATGAAGACACTGGTAACACCAAGCTTATGCAGTTTCTCAACAGACTTCGGCATGTAATTTCCTATTCACAGCTTGAAAAAAGTGAAACAGTTTTATACATTCAGAAAATGTGGTGTGATAGTTGGCTGAGTTTTCTACCAAATGGCTTATGATAAAGTTGATCACCTGGAGGAGACTTTGATGGGGTGAAGGCCCAAGATATAGAATGATTGGCAGTATTATACAATCGTCTTTGGACCTCATATTCCAGAACTTGAGTTACCAAAGGTTGTAAAATTTGACAACATGTTGTACCAAGTGAGCTAGAATTGCCCATGTACAACCCAGGACAAAAATGTGGACAAATCAGCAACTTACAGCTATGAGAAATAGAGAAAAGGAACAAAGTTATGCATTCATAAAGAGTTTCATATGGATCTTGATGCTTCTAGCAGATCCAACATGCCAGATTATTCATGGATAGACAGGTTTTCACATTGCAGTTTGATTATGAGAGTTAGTAGCATAAGACAAAATTGGTTATTTGCCTAATATGTCAATGCACCAGCAACTGAAATGTTCACTGCTTATGAGATTCTATAGAAAACAAAAGCTATCATGATAAGTTTGCAATTTTCCCATGTGATCCTAGTCATATAATGATATCACTGTATTTTTCTTTATATTTGCTTACAATTTCTGCAACTTCTGTATATAAAGCTTGGTCAAAGACCTATGCATTGAAACAAGTAAAATTGCAGATGGCTCAGTTTCTGCAGTGGTGAAGGGTTGCCATTATTATTGAGCAGTCAGATTTTTAAGCCCTGTTCAAGCTTGCTTGGAAAGGCTTTGTTTCATGTATTAATGATTATCATTCCAACAAAAGAAATATCATCAAGCAAACATTTGAGGTTGTAAGAGACTTTCATAACAAGTGTACCAAAGAATGTTTTCTTGATACTCTTAATAACTAGATCATAATTGCTTCAACAGAAGTTTTTTAAAATTACTTTGAGATTTTATTGAAATATAGTTGCCCCAAAGTCTGCAATCTGGATGTCATGTGTTGACAAGTTGAAGATGATATTCATGGGCTGTTAAGAGCATCACATGAAGGGGACTGGGATCTACACAAAATAGCAAGATAGTTAATTTAAATAGAAGTTTTGAGACTAAGTCTTATCATAAACCAATGTTTACTGGGCAAAATTTTCATTTTGATAGTTTCTTACCTTTTGAAGTTAAGAAGAATCTAATTTATAATATAATTCATCAGGGTTATAATATAGTTAGTTCTTTTTCTGGATTCCATGAGGAAGTACAAAATATAAAGTTTGTATTACAACGTATATTTGTATTGTTTTCCTGTATAGTTAATTAGTAGTATTGTCAAGAATTATTTAAAAACTTTGTACATTCCTAAAATCAGTAAACAGGTTGAAACTAAAGAAATAGTTTATTGTATTCTACCCTGCACTGCTAAACATTCAATAGAATTAATGAAAAAAATTAAAGCAATTTTGAATAACAAAATTTATCCATATATTAAGATTAGAATTGTTTTTAAACCAATATATCGTACAAGTACTTATTTTAAATTTAAAGACAGATTCCCCATAATGCATCACTTTTATGTCATCTATAAATATACATGTCCAAGGTGTAACCTTGGCTATGTGGGCTCTAAAGTTCTTTGTTTAAGTTCAAGAATTAAAGAGCATATCGGGGAGTGCAGTTAGCAAGGAAATACTCTGCACAAAAGAGAGTATGTGGATACACAAGGTGCATCCTGAACTACATGTGAATCAAACAGCATCACCTTTACTTTTGTTATTTCAAGATTTGTACCTTTCATAACAACATTGTTAGTATTTATCCTTTTGAGTGGTAATAATCAGTCAAAAATTTGGCCTTAGCTTTATATACATGCATACATATTTGAGTTGTCGTAATTAAATATTTCAGTTACTTGGTTAGTTGGAATAACAAAAAAGAGTAATAATCAGAAACACTAGTTCCAACAAGGTACCTTATTTCCACTGGCATACACAGCTATTCTCATTCAGTGCTGCCCTCTATTTGCAAAACATTTTTTCACATGCCACAAACCTTTCACTCACACACACCCCTCAATTCATATAGTTTAAATGATTCTTGCATGCAAATTATCATGCGACAAATCTCCACCAATAATAGTGCTACCCACCCACTTGAACCGTGACTCCATCTGTGCTATTCTACTCAACTATCACTTCTTGTTTGGCAGTGCTTGTGTTCAGATGTTTAGTCTGTGCTCTCTTCAAGTTTTTTTTTCCTTGCGTCAATTTCTTTCAACAAGTTTAATATTCATTATACAATAGTGATACTTGTAACTTATTCTGAAGTTGAATTATTTTATATTTCTACCCAGTTATGGAATTTAATACTTCATCACAAATTTTTTCTACATTTTATTTCTTTCTGACAACACAGTTGTGTTTGGTTATTTATTCAGAATTCTAAGTTAACACTATGGAGATTATACCTCCTATCAGCACATTTACACAGGCTTGAGGTGGTGGACCTCAACTGTGGAATTTTCGGCTTTACTTTGTCAATAGATTGATCATCACAGGGGATGACCTTTGTCAGGCTTACACTTGAGTTTGGGGGCCCAAACATTATGAAAGATAAGACATTATACTGTTATGGTTTTTGAATATTTTTACTGTTAACATTATCATCTGTAGTTATTTGGGTTCAATAACATAAGTTTAGTTAGGTTGGTCAATACTCATAGTCAAGTTAAGGTTTGAAATTTGAGCTTAGTTGTATCCTTTATCCTATAATTTTAGATTAAGCTTAACATGGATCTTTGTTATTTTAGGATTACCTAATTCATCTCACTAGTATATAGTAAATTTGGTTAACTATATTGTTGTTCTTCAGAACATCACATCTCATACACAATATTGTCAATACAAACTTACTTAATTTTACAATATATTGTTTATTTCATTTTCGGTATTATTTATCTTTTATACTTCTTCATATTACTTTTGTTTGTGTGGACCACTGAAGGGTTTTTTCACCATGTGATTTGGTACCATTTTCATGCCTAGCCATTCATTATTGTTTCGGTTCTGTATGTGTTTTGACAGATGGTCTGCGTTTTACTCGACTTCTGCATTTTGGGGGAATTTACTAACACTACTACTCGAATGTCTGGTTTTGGTTAGTTCCTTCGAAACGGGGTGGTTGATTTTCCAGTAGGATAAATCTTTCTTATTACCTACCTAACAATTTTGTCTATTTGGAAAATGTCTTTTTTAACACCCACATCCGTCTGGACCATCCATTCTTCTCCTTGAATGCATTTTATGGAGCTTTCTGTTGTCCATGCCATTATAGCTAACTATCTTGCTGCTAGCGAGGTTCTAACGCATTGGGGGATATGGCTTTTATGGAAGCACTTTTCCCTTTGGGTCTGGCACATTTGCAATCTCTTCTGGAGATGCTGCATGACCCATAGTCTCTTGCTAGGGTTTCTTTGCATTCTCCATGTAACTTTTTTCCTTCCCTGTTTGACTATATACGTAGGTGATTGAGCATATCCCCCACATCGTTAGGTTTACCGCTTTATTCCCCTCGTCCGGATTTGTTTCTCTTCCCTGATGCTCATCTCCAAAGTTGAGGGGCATGGGCCAATCAGCAGGAGGCTTCAGGATAATGGTCTATGGACAAAAGATTTTACCATGTTATCACCCTGGCACTTCTGGCAGTCCATGCTTTGTTTCTTTTTCTTCCTCTTGTCCAGATTTTACTAATCATGTTTCATTCCAACTATTTGACAGTTGTTCTGTGTTGTACCTTGAGAAAAATGAAATTTTTCATAATATACTCTGACACTTTTATTTGAAATATAAGATAAATATGAAATTAAATAACTATGATAGCTTTCTATAATATGCTATTATATGGAAAATTGTTGACTTACTCTGTGACCTGATATGTGCTGGTTATTTGTCATTCTTGGAAATTGTGTTATAGAAATATTTAGTGAAACTTTTGTTTAGATACTGGTATACAGTAGTGTGTGATGATAATAATAATACTGGTTGTCATTCAGACTACCTTACTCATATTCCTCATATGCAAAGTTTTATAAAATAGGTTCTCTACATTTTAGCTGGAACTTTACTAAAGAATGCTTAGTGTTTCCTAAGTAAATGATATTATAATTGGTTTTATACATATGCTGTTAAATCTCATAATATCCTATTTATATTTAAAACTTGCTCTAGATTTTGTTGGTTTTGTTTTTATTGAATTTCATGCAAAACTGCTCAAGGGCTATTTGTGCTTGACGTCTCCCTAATTTAGAAGTGATACACTAGAAAGGAAGGAAGTTAGTAAACACCACCCATTCCCAACTATTGGGCTACTCTTTACCAATGAAAAGTGGGATTTATCATCACATAATAACACCCTCATGGCTGAAAGAGTGGTTATGTTTGGTGATGGGATTTGATCCCCCAACCTGTGGATTGTGAATGAAATGTCATTATTATTGAACCATGCCATGCTCTTACTTTAGAAACCTTTGAATGTGATAAAATTGGCAGGAATGATATGTAAATGGTAAATAAGCAAGAACATATATACCTATTGAATTCTAAGCATTTAACCCTTTTGTTGACCCATTCTCAGTCCGTCCGGTGTAAGTAATATATTTTTATAAATAGGAAACTTATTAATCAAAGTAGAAATAATTGATGTGTTTAGGTTAAAAAGTGTTGAAAAATAAGCTCTGATTTGAATATTTATTATGTTTTGTATTTTGTTTGCATGATTTAGTTTTTGTGCTATTTTGGTTGAAAGAAATGTTAATTAATGTATATTTTTATGTTATTTGTATTAGCACAGTCATTCTAGTCTTCCCTTGTGCTGCTCAACATGTTATTTGTTTGGATTGTTTCCGTGAGTATTGCATCAGTCGTCTAAATGAAAGAAACTTTGTTCAAGATGAGAATTTTGGCTACACTCTTCCATGTGCAGGTTAGGAAAAAATCACTTGCTTTATTTTTATATGAACTGTGTATAAAGTTTGTATTCTTTTTTTTCTATGCTCATGAAAATTTAAGAATTGTCTTTAATGTGTGAAAAGAGTATTAAGATAGCATGTTTTGTACACATTATTCAAATTATTTTAAAAACTTTTGTCTTTCATATAAATTTTCTTTGTAGACTTAAGATGATTTAATTTTGTCTTTTATTATTATACCAAGTTCAAGATGAATTTTACAGGTAAACTGCATTACTGTTTTGCTCATGTTGCTATGAGATTAAGGTTTGTTCCAAAATCACAAATTTTTAATTTATAAAGTGGTATATAAGTATAGCAGAAACACACCCACATACAATTTGATATTTTTGAGTGTTAAGCATATACTATGTAAGGCAAGTATTAAAATGTTAACTCAGTATATTCCAATTACCGTGTAATTTCTGTGATGGTGAAATACACACTTTTCAGAATGTTAGTTTATCATATTTCAAACATATTGGTTGATTTTTGTAAGAGGGAACCCTATACACTACCCTGCGACACTCATGACTGAATGACAGGCCTATGATTATGTGGAAGGTATGGGAGGAATTTATTTTAATGTATTGACCACCAGATTGTTACCAGGGCCGTCTGCCGTCTTAAGAATATTTGAGGCCCCCCGGCAAAGTGATGTACTGCCCCCCCCCCAACAACACATTAAAATTTAGTTTTTCAACTGAAACATTTGCGGCATTTCATTACAGAAAATTACTTTACAATTGGTTGAAAGTCTCTGTTTTTGAGGATGTCGCTTTCAATGCACATGAGGGAAAGCAGATTCAACCGCTGCTGTCCCATTGTGCTGTGAAGATGATTCTTTGTAAGTGAATGCTCCTGGGTACAGTTGGTCACCATCATGCACATAAATATTCTAATTGCAATTTCAACACTGGGAAATACAAATTTCAACTTATCTGAAATGAGTTTGCTGTACATGTCTGGAAGAGTCTTGCATTCTTCATTGTGGACAATGTAGTGATTGAATTGGTTGCATTCATTGAGTAATTCATTGTAATCAAGATCTTTATGATAAGCATCAGCCAATTTTTCACACCTTTGACTAAGCTCATTACAGTCAATTGTTTTTAACTGACTGAAGAAGGAAAACAAATTTCCAGCAGTTTTGTAGGCTTCTGCACGTTTAGTTAGGTGAGAGTTCAGAGAATCCAGAATAGGAAGGTATGTTTCCATCTTGAATTTTTCACTTTCATGGAAAAGTATCTGTTCTGCTGACCCATCATATGTGGAAAGATGCACACTTCGCTTTCTTGCACGTTTATCTCCATCGCTATGTTTTGAATCTGGACACCTGCTTTTAGCCTTCGCTTCATACTCACTGAATTTGTCTCTCATTTCCTGAAGATAGGCTTTCAGAGACTTGAGGACATCAATGGCAACAAGTATGTCCACATCTTTTGACTGCAAAATTTTACTTGTTTTGGTCACTCTTTCCAGAATGTCATTCCAAAGAATTGTCAAAAAGATAATCTGTAGCTTCTCCATTTTCTTGCTCAATCCTTCTGCCTCGCATCTTGTGTTCCACTCGTGATCAGCGTCAACTGCAAGGGCATCCAATGCATCTTGAATTTTCTCAAAACCTCCATGAAGAGCAGTGCCACCATCAAAATGTGCTGACCATCTCGTGTCAGAGAGACACTTGACCACAATATGATTCTTTCCCAAGGATGACGTCAGTACATTCCAGCGATGTGTGGAAGTCAAGAAAAAGGAATTCAAATGCTGAACAAAGTAAAAAAATGAGATGATCTGTGGACCACACTCTGCCGCTTTTACTCTCACCAAGTTCAGACTTTGTCCAGCACAAGGAATATAGATAGCAAATTCATTTAGTTCACGGATCCGTGCTTGCAATCCAGTGTAGCGTCCAGACATATTTGAGGCATTGTTATAAGACTGACCATGGCAGTTTGATAACGGAATGTTGTTCTCTTGCAGGAACTCTACAACCGTGTCTGCTAAATTCTTTGCTCCGTGAGAAAATATGGGGATGAATTTGAGGAAACGTTCCACCGGCTCACATCCACGAATGTTCTGGACAGTAAATGTCAGTTGATAAATATGCGAGATGTCCGGAGTGGAATCAACATTTATTGAATAATACTTTGACTCTTTGATTCCTTCCAGAATTGCACAAAATACCTGTTGTCCCATTATTTCAATAAATTCTTCACAAATGTTTGCCGATAGATATGATGGGTTCCCCTTTCCAGCATTTCCGTACACTTTTAAATGTTCTTCCAAAAAAGGGTCAAACTCACTCAATGTTCTAGAATGCCAAGAAAGTTTCCATTTTTTGAGGAGCCAATAGTTTGATTCTCCCCATGAAATGCCAAACCTCTGAAGGCAAGAAAGTGGATAATAGAAATCACATGCTTTAACACTTTATGCCAGTACTGCTTTTGTGAATGATGCTGACTTAGCAATGCAGAATCCACACAATCACTTCCTTTGTGCCAAATCGAATATTCCAACAGGCACCTGCGATGTTCTTCTCCATTTTCATGCTCTACAATGACATTGCTGTGTTTCCAATCATTGAATCCTGGTGTAGTAGTTATGTGGTGTAATATGAGCATATTTTAAACATTTTTGATCAACAAAACCGTAAATGACTCAGTGTGTAAGCCTAAGCTCCATTTACTGTACAAACATATGTTAGGCTAACAAGCCTAATGTTAGAATGCTTCGAACAGACTAGTGTATCAGTTTTTTGTTTTATTTTCGATTTAACTTCATAATCATTAATATTATTATTATAAGAAATTGTTTTTTTACTTCGCTGGACAGTATGGTACCCAAACAAGTAACAACTAAAATTTCAATGATATTTACTGTATCTTCTGGCTGATCTTGAACTATGCCATGGGGGATACTTTGGGTTGCTGAAAAACGTTGGTATTTTTGCTAATAATTAGGCCATGGAATAAAAACACTGGCTGAGGTGGCACTATTTGTTTATTATATATCAGCTGCATACTCTGAGCTGTTTGAGAGTTCATTCAACTTTTAACAGCTCTTGAACATTTGCATTAGGACTGCTTGTGTTGTATTGCACTTATATAAAAATGCAAAAACACGTACACAAAAATGCAAAAAGTGCTGAAGTGCTGCACTGCTGCTGTGCCAGCCAGGTAAGAAGGCCCCGATTTCACATTAATGCCATTGCTATTTAATAATATAAACTTTAATTTTTATTTTTCAAATTGAATCTCAAGGCCCCTAAAATCACGGGGACCCCGGGCAACTGCTCAGTGTGCCCATGCGATAAAATGGCCCTGATTGCTACTGTAATCAGCAACAGTTTGTAGTGAAGAAATAAAATGTGAGGTAGAATTAATACAAAAATCATTTGATGTTTGATAGTCTGTTGAACAAGGAAAGTTTAAGCTTAGGATTGACTTTTTAAATAAGTATACAGATGAATGCTCTGAGAAAACAAAGTCCAACTTTTCATTAGCAAGTCTAATTTCTTTCAGAAGAACTGTTTAGGTTAAAAATAGTAAAAAAGAAGTAGATGAACAATATCTCTTAGAAAATACTGAATACAGTGATTCTCTGTAACTTTAACTAACTGAGGGGTCATATTACATTAATTTGGACTTTCGTAAATTTTATTTTATTCTTTAACAAAAACTTTGAATTGTTAATAGAATTGTATATTTTAAATATTTTATTTTAAATAATGCCAATATTGTCTGTTACTGTTTGATTGATTATATTAAAATTCTTGCAACAAAAGTTGTAGAAAACATCCAAAATTTGTAATGGAAGAATTTTGGTAAAACTATAAAATTATTGATAATGCAGGTTGTTAGCCCTGGGTCATTTTCTTTATAATAAATGTTAGTTAATTACATCCTTAGCATACTGGATGATGTCTGAAACTGTGAAACTTTCACTACATAAGACATATTTTTTATATTTGAATTATACTGAATTATGTTTCAATCTTTGAAACAGGTACAATGAGTTAGGGTTACCTCAGCAGTTCATTGATTCACACATTTTCTCATATTGATCCACAATTTGCAATAGTGTTCAGTGTATTCATATACCTTATTAAAATTTACTGATCATTTCTTGGGCTGCATAGTCTGTAGTTGCAAACCTGGATTCCAATTCTAGTTGCATTTATATCAAGTCACATGACTAGTGGTACTTGTTTTGCAAAACAATAAACTTGGGGATGCTAATGACATTATTTAATAATGGTAGTTGTACTTTGTCACTGCTATGGTGTAGAAAACTGTGAGTATCCCTTGATTATTTCAGCATTATATTTCTCTGTTTTGACAATTAAATTTTTTGTGCAACTTAAATGGATTCTAAAATCAGATATTATTGGCAAATTATTTTCTGCCTCCCTCCTCGAAGTTATATTTAGTATTTTGTGCTGAACATATGAACATATTTGTTATTTAAACTATTTAAATACAGCTGGCTGTACTGACTCCCTGATCAAAGAAACTCATCACTTTAAACTTCTGGGAGAAGAACATGTAAGTACTTTCAGGTAATATTTATTTATTCATTCTGTTTTGGTTCTCAAAAATTTTAGAATAATTTAAAAAAATACTTTGGTGTCAGGTTTTGTGTATACATATAAATATGATGACTGTTTCCAATTGCCTGTAGTTATATATTTTACGTTTACATTGTACACAACAGTTGACATAGATTCTGTTTTAAGATTTTATAATCATATTTAGCATTAATATATTGAGGAATTTTTATTATGACCTATATTTGTTGAATTATTTGTTGCAATATTGATACGATATTTACGTAGATGCATTTTGAGTTAGTGTTTATGTTTTTTTGAGATTTTAATTTTCAGGTGTAACAATGAGGATATTATTTGATAAAACATAAAATTGTATGCTACTTGCTGAATGGCCATCATAT
Organism: Limulus polyphemus; assembly: GCF_000517525.1. Taxonomy (NCBI): domain Eukaryota; kingdom Metazoa; phylum Arthropoda; class Merostomata; order Xiphosura; family Limulidae; genus Limulus; species Limulus polyphemus. The sequence goes on from NW_013668297.1 coordinate 44,493, forward strand.
GACTCTAAATGCTGATTGATTTTTCTTTGAAAAATTTAAATAAATGTTTTATTAACTTGTTTTCTAAAAATTATATTATAGTAACAATATATGTATAAATAATGTTTACACTTTTCCCTGTTGTCTTTGACTTTGCAATCCCTCATGTTTCAGGTGTGCATACTTCTCCATTTTCCAATCTCATTGTTTCTGATTAATGAACAATAGCTTTTGTTTATGTAGATGGTGCTTATTTCAGATACCATCAGTGGGATTTTGCCCCTTCTTGGAGTCTAGTTAGACCTGTTGTCTAATGGAATTTCTCCTATTACTCTTGATTACCTTTGAGTGTGACTTATTTGCGAGTTTCCTATTGTAAGCTCTCCCTTTTTACTGAGTCCTCTTTCCAGGGTTGGGTTGAGGGTCTGTAGTCATCTTGGATATTCCATTTTGATATCAGAGATTTGAGTTGTTCCACATGAATATAAGGAGTTTCTACCCTTGTTACACCACCACTGTGTTTTAGTACTCACAGAAACTTCAACTGTGGTGACATATATATATTATATATATTCAATTGTTAACACATTCTTGCAGATATTCCTTTGTGAAATGAAAGCACACCCTCTCATTCATCTATCTTTTGGAGTTGATGCCTGCAGAAGTTGCTTTCTTGTCTTTCTACAACTCGTTAACAGCCAGTTTCATTTTTTCCTCTATTTCTTACTTCTTTTATGATTGAGTGCTTGTCTGCTTCAATTTCAGGCTACATAACTGCATTCTGAGCCATTTTCAGATGCAACCGAAATCATGTGTCTTTATCAGACCCATTCTTTCTGTTTCTTAAACAAGTTTTTATCTTTATTATCTTAATAATAAGTTAGCACAAAGGATCACATATAAAGTGTAATTAACTGAAAATAAGACCCAAATTCGAGCGCCCCCGAATAGTCAACTATTTTAAAACGCCCCCATTTTGGGCTTTTTTTTTGTTTATTATTTTTTTTTTTTTATTTTCAA
>NW_013668297.1:45570-49135 GCF_000517525.1 Limulus polyphemus
TTGAAAATAAAAAAAAAAAAATAATAAACAAAAAAAAAGCCCAAAATGGGGGCGTTTTAAAATAGTTGACTATTCGGGGGCGCTCGAATTTGGGTCTTATTTTAAGTTAATTATTTTTATTATGTCATTCACAAATACCTTGCATTATCCTCGGTGCGATTTAAACCTGGTCTTGAACTTTTCCTTTTGATCCATTCACAATTTGTTCACTTTACAATCTTTCCTTGAAGATGTATTTCGTTACTCACTTCAATGAGATGTTCAGACATATTTGTAATTGTTGTTTCTCAATATATTTAATCCAGAAAGGTTTTGTATTTATATGCTGATAGAGCCTTCCTACTAAGATATAGGCTGCTCGATGTGGTTGCCACTCTTTATTTTTCTGTTATTTTACCGACTGTGATTGATTCTGATTCTCCTTCTGACAAGCATTTGCAATCTCTGGTCAGAGCTCTTTGTTCCTATTTTGAAGAATGAAATCTTTATGAGAGGATCATTATTGGTTGTTTGTACCTTACGATGATAATCTTTCCATGAATCTTGCTCGATCCATAATAAAGAATTGATTTGTGCAGCTGACCTGTCTTGTTTATCAAAATGGTACTGACCACCTTAAGCATGGATTTCAAATTACATCCCATCACATTCACCGTTTGGGTATTTTTGTGGCTTCCTGATGTCTAAAGCCTTCAGCAGACAGCTTACAGGTCAGCATGGGAATGAATCTGCATACTTTTCTTTCTGCTGTTTTACCTTCATCTCATCACTGTATCTTGAATTTCAGATTTCCATTTGCTCTTGTAGTTACTCTCGATGTTTGATAGAATCCATCTTGTGTGTATTTTTATGTATTCTGCCCAACACCCATTTCCATGGTATCTGGGATTTTGAATAATTTTGCCTTTAAAAGAAACAATACAAAACAAGAAGGATACAGTTATTAAACACAGTTTCATCTTGTGTATTGAGCATTTGTACTTATATTGATTTTTCTACTCAGGACTCTTGCATGTTCTTTGACATGAGTATACCCAAGGCAATGTAAGTATTTCTATATTTCTCAATTCTCTAGGGGTGTCTGAGGTTGAAAAATTATATGATAATAGAAAAATAAAAATATGTAATCATGGTCTCTTCTTCCATGAAACTCTGTGTATGAATTTTTGCAGTTGAGGGTCTACACTGAGCTTTATAAGAGGATGTTTCAGAGCTTATGTAAGATTCCCTGTCACTTCTGTAGTAAGTCATGTAGGAGAATGGAAATTGTAGATAATTGACATGCTGTCCAATTCACGAAGACACATTCAGGAATTTTTCATCAAAAGTTTTGTTGCCAGTATATCAGTTTCAAATTCATTTTAATTCTAACACTGTAAAATTTCACAAGTATTAGGCACTAAATCTTTCCCATTTTCATTTCGTTTTAAAAATGAAATGTGGAAATTGAATTAAATTTGTATAATATTCAACTCATATAAATGCTTTGTTATTATCTGGCATGGGGTATTCGTAATCAGTAATTCATATTTGAATGAATTCAGGTACAACTTTGACAGTATTTGTATTTGTATTCATATTTGCTGAATGATTTAATGAATACTTAATATTGTATGTGTAAATGTCAACTTTAGTACTCATCAACTTTCTAGACTGTCATTATTACAACTGCGGCACGTTAAATCAGGTCAATACTCTCCAACCACCTTAAAAGTTATTGTATTACCTGGTTATTAATCCAGTCAAGTCACTTGAGAGAATTTGATATGACTACTAAACTGCCATGGTACATGAACACTTCTTGCTGATATATCTAATCACATCAAGGCAAAGTTTAAATATTGTGAGTGAACTATTTCTGCGTCAGGAAAAATGCTTCTAACCTGATGACACATCTGAAGGTAAGCCTTTTTATTATTTTTGTTAATATGAACTATGTTCTATTAAATTATACAATATAATATAGATAAACTAAATTTCTCATGAGTGTTAACCTTTCCACGATGGGCTCGGTATAAAATACATGAGTTTGTATACACACTTGCATACATTAAGTATTTGTACTATAACTTTTAATGCAGTATGTGTATCTTCATAAAGTTTGGTAGACTTTTAGTAAACATTACAAGTCTTTTGTACACAAAAAAATCAGGGTTTTTAATGAAGTATTTTTACCAATGATTTGTTTGTGAATATATCAAATCTCTTTTGTTACTAGTCTGAGTGCAAAGTGATTTTCATGTTATGATTAAAAAACTATTGTTTGTCCCCAAAATTTCAAATATCATTTGTGTAATCTTTAAAACCTGCTAAATGCATTTCAGATGTTTGTTTTCAGTAAAACTTTAAATTTTATCTGTTATTTTCTCTACTCTAACTCTATACAGGGTTGGTCAATTTGACTGACCTCGTAACCACAAAAAATAAAAATAGAAAATTGAAATAAATCTAAATTACTGTTTTTTCTTTCTAGAATGACTTGAAATTGTAACATGAAACTACATTCGTTTATCCTAAGTAGTTTTAAGCTCGTAACAGTATACATCTATTTATACTTAAATTTTATTATTTTATTGCTCTGTGATTGCCCTTTGAACAACTGACTACAACTATTCATGCCATTATAAGTTGTAAATCACTTGGGGAATGTGGAGCTCACGTTATTCTATCGAATTACATTACCCACAAGTTACTCCGAGTCCGAGCTGCTGGCATGCATGCCTAATGAAACATTTTTATTATATTATTGTTATTTATTTTACCTCATCTAACATTAACTAGCCTAAAGAGACCCTTAATTTTACATTTTAGTTCTTTTCATAGTAATAAATAAACATGAAAAGCAAAAAATAAAGTACTTACTGGGTCTTTTTTCTTTTTGGCTGTTGACTATCGATGACACTTAACTCCACTCTTTTTTATACAAATGGTAGTAATGCACTAAATAATTTTTATTCAATTAAATAATGCGCGAAATAACATTGAATAATAATCTGCAAAAAGAAGACAATTTCCCTTAACTATCACAATCTTTCTAGCTTTTTAACTATGCAACAAAAACTGTTACAAACTCCTCCAAGCTAGTCATCATTTTTCACATGGGAGTGAAGCTTGTACTAACTGAGAAACTGACAATTCTTTGTTCAAAAACGAATGTAATATAATACGTCATTTGATAGATGAAAACCTTGGCTTTCCGTTGGTTATACATAATATAGAATTAACTCTTTCAGCACGGGCTCGGTCCCTGGGACCAACCTCGTAACCATTTTGTGCTTCTTAAAGTTTTCATGCTATAATTTCTAAATTAGTAAGGGTATGTTAATGAAATTTGTCAGATTATCAGTAAACATTACAATGCTTCCATATGCAAAATATCAATCTTTTTAATTAAGTTTTAAGATAAAGCAAAGTTTTTCTCATGTCTATTTTTTCTTTGCGCATGTTGCCTATTTATCATGCAAAATAATATTCATATTAAGATTAAAAACACTTTTATGCATCAGAACATTTTGAAATTTCACATGCGAAATCTTTATAATGTCCAGATAGTTATCAAACGTTT
>NW_013668297.1:49469-57655 GCF_000517525.1 Limulus polyphemus
ATCAATTTTTAAACATATTTTTCTTAAACATAGAACAGTAAATAAAGAAGTAAAGCAAACAATTATCTCTTCTAGTTATGACCTTTGTACTCGGTTGCTGCTTTACGTAGGTTGCTAAGCCATCAAAACTTTTGCGCGTGGAGGATATGAAACAAAATATTTTTTTATAGGTTTTATATATATATATACATGTGAATAACTAAAAAGTCATAAATTACTACATTGATACCATAGAATTCCACTGTAATTTATCAAGCTTAATAACTAAGATTTTTTTAGCCTAAAAAAATATGAAATTTGGAGCAGATTAAAGACACACCTTACCTCGTTGAAATATTTGTTCAAAAGAAAGAAATGGTACCAAGCCCGTTAAAATGGTTGAGAAAGCCACTAGGGGGACATTCTGAGCTTCTGATTGGTTATTCATGTCATATATAGAAGTGAGTGTATATAAGGGAAATAGGTGGTTGGGGTGCCACTGTGTGATTTATTACGTGAGCAATATCTTAGCAAACTGAAAAGATAAGAGGCTTATATTTTATATTCTAGCTTGTCATTATCTGTAATTTGAGTTTCTAATTTGTATGAAACTATAGACTTAGTATTTTGACTTCACAAATGTCTAACATTCAATGTACCATGTGACACATAAAAATCAATGTTTATCTGTGTTTTTTTAATATTTTCTTTTAAGTTAAGAAATTGAGTAATATATAGTACTAAAATTTGAATTATAATCTACAGTTTGATAACAAACATATACTCATGATATAGTAGTTCAATAAAATTTCGAATGCAAGTCAACAAACAAGATGACATGCCCTTTCACTCGTGGCCTGTCTCAAAAGGGTAAAACATAAGAGAGAACTATTAACAAATCCTGAAAGATAGGATGCTATAAATTGGGTGTGGCAAGAGGGGTCTGATTTTGTATTTGATGGCTCTGTAACCAAACAAAATTGAAGGCTATAAAAACTATGGTTTGTCTAAGCAATGACGATTTGATAGTGAGTAATTTATGTTAAACTTCATACTTATTGGAGGGATGGTGAATAAAATAAGAGAAGAGAGGATGCCTCCAGAAAATATGTCACATTTCTCACACTAGGAGAAATTCAGGATTTTTTAAAATATTGCCTTATAAAATTAAGAACTTAAAATTTATATACTATTAAGATATGGATTATTAGCTATGATTTTATGCTATACTAAGTGGTATAACATAAAGAAAAAGTAGTTAAAATTTTGAAAATAACTCGCTAGAAAGACTATGACATGCGCAGTTAAACCACCCCGTCATGAAAGGGTTAAATTATATATTTTTTTATCTTCTTTTATTTTGTATTATATGTTTTATTATTTTTATTATAAACTATATTCTGTACTACATAACTGAGATATTTTTTTATTAAGATATATTTTTCAATATCATAAATTATATTCTATAGTTAAACTAAATTTCTCATGTTTTGAACTATATTAATCATTTTTATTATAAGCTATATTCTATATTATATAACTGAGATATGCTTTTGTATTTCTAGTGCAATTATGAGGCAGGGCTACAGATGTCTATATCTGGCTCTGGTACTTCTGCCCAGGTGCAGCAGCCTACAATAGCAGCATACTGTACAGAATCAGTTAAATATAAGTCTACGCACCCTTGTCAGAAGCACATCACTAACAAACTTGTCAATTTTATTGCCAGTACACTACAATCCTTCTCGGTGGAGGCAAAAGATTTTCAAGATCTATTGGCAGCTATGGTTTCTCGGTATATTCATCCCAGTGGCAATATCTGCCCACAAGATCAGATTTGATTATGTCCAACAAAAAGTCATCTCTCTGCTGCAACTTGTACCCAACACTGTGGATATCTGGAGACAGTTAGTGACTCAAAAAATGAACTTTTGGATGAATCTAAATCAGCAGACAGTTTATCTGAATTTCTTCCTGGTTTTCCCACATGCTACAGCTTGTGATCAGAGATGGCATGAAAGAGCTGGACCACTGCTGAAAGTAATTTCCAAAGCATCAGCCATTGTGTCCTACATTTGAAAATCAACACAAGCAACTGATCTACTTGAGGGAGAAGCCAGTGTTCAGTTGGTAATACCAATACGATAGAACTCAGAAATTAAGATGATTAATCTTTATTGAAGATTCCCCAGGAGAAATTGGGTAACTTAGGTACTGGTACATCAAAACTTACTTTTCATGATTGAACTGTACTTGCATATTTGGTGACAATATCGACACCTTTTGAAGAGGCAATAGATTTCACTCAGTGTTGTGTTATGTAGTGGCATGTGTTTATGGGCTGACAACTGAGATTGATAGTACGCAGTTCAGATACAATTTCAATCTTGTCTGTACTGAAGAAATCTGGTCATGCCTGGCTGACACAGTATGAGCAATGAAGTGTCTTCTGCTTGGATGTAGCATTGGATCCCAATTGTAAACTTGACTGTTGTTTCACTAGACTTATGGTTTATGGATCCAATCAAATGTACCTGCACCAATAATTCAAGAAAATTTCATCAACAAATAATCCTACAACCATGGAACGAAAAGAGGACTGTAAATCCCACCCCCCCTGCAAAAGAAGTAAGCTCTTTAGTTTTTTTGCTGCCTCCAAGAAACCAGCCACCAGAAGATACAGAGATCAACACCTGCCTTGATAGTCCTTCCATTCCTGAAGAAAGGAACCCTCTAGATTATTGGAAGATTCATGAAAAAAATTTTACTACTCTATCTCAACTAGACAAATGCTACCTGAGTTTTCCAGCATCTTTTGGCCCCATTGAACATTTGTTTAGTGCATTGGAGACAAAACCCTCAGTTCTGATAACTGCTACCTCACTGACAAGACATTTGAGAGACTGATGTTCATAAAGAACAATAGACATTTATAATATTTATAAATCTTCTTTAAAAATATATTTTTTGTTCTAAAACTTTGTTATTGGATTTTGAAAAATAAAAGTAATGAAATGTTATTATTTGCTCAAATTTTGTTTGTTTTAGTTTTTAAAAAGTTTATTTCATGATAAAAGTATTGAAATCTTATCTGCTATTTTATCGTAATTGCATATTACCTGATAAAGTATTCATGAATTTTTGTATTGTATTTGTATTCATAAAAATATGAAGTATTCGTATTTGTATTTGATTACTGGTTTCCAGTAGTTGCCCCATCACTGGTTATTACTAAAGTCTACAATCTAGTGAATGGCATTAACACAGAGCAAAAGAGGTTAAATTCTGATGCTATGCTTACACCCGTGTAAGTAATTTTTGAAGTAAAATGCTGTGTGTTTTCAATGCCTGATTTATTACATTTTCAGTAAGGTCTTTAATAAATTTTAGGAGGCTATAGTAATTTCATATCTCATTGCTTTATGTCTGTTCATTAGATAGAGCATTTTATTACCATATATTAAAATGTATTGGCAAAATGGAAAATTGTTAGGGTGAGCTTCAGTTTAGGTCCTAAGAGTGCCCTTACCTCAAAATCTTTATGGTTTCATATCATTTGAAGCTACAGGCTGTCTTGATGAGGAATTTAACATAGAACTTCAAGCTTTTTATTTGTGCACTTTTGTTTGAGCAACTTGCGTTTACTGATTTTTGTTACCTTTTGTTGTGATGTGATAAGGGAAATGTGTTTTGAATGCTAATCAAGAATGACTGCAACATCTCTTCTTGTAAAGCTTGTGCAGTTCTTTATTCTTATTTGAATTTTCTACTCCAAATAAAACTGAGAGACCCGAATGGTTTGGCACTATGTTTTGGTGTTTGATTTCATTTTTTGTTAATGATGGACATTATTTTTGATCAATTTTTAAACCTCAACTTTGAAAGCTTTGACAATATGTAAATCTGTGCCTTGCATAACTTTTTGGTAGTATTTTTGGACACTCGAGGCTTTTTCACTTTGCTTTAACCTCATGACTATTTCACAATCTTCTTGGCTGAAGTGATAGATGCACAAGCAAGTGGAAATTAACAGAATATCCTGTATATAGAGTTGAAGATATAAATCAAGACTGTAATTTTATATTGATTAAACTATGTATACATACATACACATACACACGTAAAATCCATTTTCTTGAACTTTTTTTATGATTTTTTTTTATATTAGCACTGAATGCAGGGTACCAATAATTAATAAGTGGCATTTCAAGTCTGCATTGTATTATTTCTGTTTAAATCATTATGTAATCATGATTATATTTGGTTGATAAAAGTATTATTATTAAATCTAATTCTGCCACAGTATGCAAGATATCAGCGTTTTGCAGCAGAAGAATATTTGCTTCAGGTTGGAGGTGTATTATGTCCCTTCCCAGGGTGTGGAGCAGGCATTCTTCCTGATCCAGAATGCCGGCGAATTGTTTGTATTCAACAAGGTAGTCAAGGATGTGGGGTAAGTTGCTATCTTAGATATTTATTCATATTATCTTTAATGATCAAGTTTATTTCAACATAAAACAAGATTTTGTCATGTTTTTAAGTATGTGTGGGCAGGATTCCTTATAGTAGGTGTCTGCAACTTTTTTGGCAATAAATTTCAACAATAAATGAACAGAACACAGTCCATTTCATTTAACTCTCTCAACACGAGCTTGGTCAAGTTGACCAACCAAGTGACCTCTTTGTACTCATTTAAAGTCTTTATAGATTTAATACTTCTAACTTTTAACATAGTGTGTATATCTTCACAAAATTTGGCAATCTTTCCAGTTAACATTATAAGTCTTTCACGTACAAAAATCATATTTTTAGTGAAGTATTTTTAATAAACTGAAATAAAAAATTTTCCATGAATATATTGAGTATTTGTTATGAATAGTCGTGTACAAAATGATTTTCATGTTAAGATTAAAAATACTGTTCTTTATCCCAAATATCTCAAATTTCATTTGTATAATCTCTAAATCCTCCTAAATACATTTCAGATGTTTGTTTTCAGTAAAACTTTATACTTTATCTGTTATTTTCTCTACTCTAATTCTATTATACAAGGTTGGTTAATTTGACTCACCTCGTAAACCCCCTCCCAAATCTAAATAAATATAAATTACCCTCTTTTTCTTTCTAGAATGACTTCAAATGTAGTGTGAAATTACATTCGTTTATCCTAAGTAGCTTTAAACTTGTAACAGTATACATCTATTTATAATTAAATGTTATTGTTTTATTGCCCTTTTAACTGTATCTAGCTACTGTTTGTGCCATTATAAGTAGTAAATCACTTGGGGAATGTGCAGTTCACATTACGCTATCAAATTACATTCCCCATGAGCTACTACGAGCTGCTCTCGTGCGTGCCTCATGAAACATTTTTATTATATTATTATTTGTGTTACCTGTTCTTATCTTAAGTAACCTAAAAAGATCTCTATTTTTACATATTAGCTACTCTTATATTAATAAATAAAGAACATAGATGAAAAACAAGAAATAAAGTACTTACCCAATTTTATTCTTGCTGTTGATTATCAATGACTCTTAACCCTACTTTTTTGCACTAATGGTAGAAATGCACCAAATAATTTTTGTTTAATTAAATAATGTACCAAAGAACTTAGATTAATAACCTGCAAAAAGTAGATTATTTCTCCTAACTCTCAAACTTTTTCTGGCTTTCTAACTGTGTAACAAGAGCCGTTACAAATTCATCTAAGCTAGTTGTTAGCTTTCCCATGGGAACAGAGCCTCTAGCATGAGTGAAATTGATGATTTTTTGTTCAGAACACAACCATATGATTCATACACAGTTATGTAAACAAATCTATGATAAATTATTGCTTCTAAAAATAACTAAATTCAACACTTGCACTATACTTAAATTAAAATAGTCCTGTATTTCTAACAGAATGAAGGTGGTATCTTCTGTTATGGTTTATTTATCTGTTGATGGAAATATGAAAAAAGGGTATGTAAGTGTAGGAATTTTTGTTCAAAACTTTAAAGTTAAACCACCTGCAGAGAAAAAGTTTTAATTCACACATTTAGGATCTTCTATTTACTCAGGCCTATTGTAGGGATTTGGTTTGGGGTTTAGTAGAGAAATTGAAGTGTGGAAGCAATGTGAGCACTCATGCAGAGTTTGGGGTGGGTCCCTCAAAAAACTAGAGAAGTTTAAATAAAAGAGGTTTTTCTAATTTATAATGCATTTTCTCCCACTGTATCCAAGATTAAAATTTCTTTTATAAATGCAACTGAAAAGTATTAAATAAGTTTACTTTGTGCCAGAGAATTGCTATGAGTTGTTAGTTATCAGATAATAGCACTATCTACATTATTCACAATATCCTTGCACTTTATAATGCTCACAGAGATGCAAGGTTTTTAATGTTGAATATCATTATCTTTAAATTTTTTTAAACTATGCAAGTTTTTATTTTGAAAATCATATGTTCAACTAACAGTTGCACGTAAATTTTAGTTAACTATTATGTCTTAAACTAGTTGCCTTAGGCATACTAACAGGCATTCTGTTGTATTAATTCTTATAAAATGAACTTAAATATAAATTAAGACTTAAATTATTTAATTTGTGGAATATTCTCCAATCTTGCAATTTGAACAATGGCTGGAGCCTGCTTATTACCCTTGCAGTGCAAAAATAAGAGTGATAAACTATACATTAAAATTGAGTTAAGGGAGAGTCATGAACATAATATTTAGTTTATGAAAATGTTTCATAAAAATGTTAAAAAAAGAATAGACACTTGTTAAGGTATGCGTTGACCCTGTGGTAGAACTCTGTATTTTGGAGCTGGTAACCTGGGTTCAAATTCATGCAATATTACAAAATATTTCCTCCCACTTTAAACTGTGGGTGCATTACAAAAGTAACAGTCAATCCCTTAGCATGGATGGTGGGAGGTATGGTGCTGTTGAATGGCTACCTTCCATCTGATCAGTAGCTCAAAATTCATTAAACCTATTTATTGCTGCTTGCTTGTGCAAATTGGTGTTTGTTAGCTCTAGGCCAAAGCCTAATTTTTGTTAATGTTACATCTCTATAATTCTGTATACTTATACCAGTTACTTAAAGAAAGTGATAAATCTGCATGTAACATTTGTTAAAGTAATTGTTGGATATACAAGACTGTTTAGCTTAGACATTATTATTTAATTTATTTTGTGAGTAATATTTCATGATTGTTTAGTATTTTTTCATAACAACAGAGTTAAATGCAATTATTTTAAAAGAGACAGTTATGACAAGTTTGGCTACATAATTCAGTAAGAATCATACTTTGTGTTTGTATTTTATTGATGTCGAGGCTATAGAAATATTTCTAGAGGCCTCATTGATAAACATATAAATATCAGTGACGAAACGAGAAGGAAAAAAAAATTGTTTGGGTTGTCAACTGGATTCTAAAACAATTGAATTAGCCTAAATGGACTTTTGACAAGAAGAAGAGAACTGTATAGTATTTAAGATACAACTATGATCTCAATAGTGTAAAGAATTTTTCTACCTATGTTTAACTTGTTTTGAATATATTATTTTAAAACAAATGGAGTGCATGCTGTCCATCTAGTGTTTGAATTTATCACCAACAACTCACAGATACCTACTGTAGAAGAGTCCATGGCTCACATACTTAGTTTCGGACATTGATATAATATGTTATATATCACACCAATAATGTTTTCATTTAAACTTGATTAGGTCTGCAGCAAAACTAAAATCATCCATAAATTTATGAGGTGTCAAATATTTACCAGCATCTTCACTTATTGCAAAATCAGGTTTTTGTGCACCAATGCATGCATAGCTTACACACTGTGTCATGTTATATAGACTGTAACTGTGGGATATATTTGCTTGTGTTTGCTTTATTGCATTAAGACTTACACTTAATATAACATTTTCAAAATAATGCAAAGCCTAACAATGTATAGCTGTCAAACCAAAGAAGTCTAAAAGCAGTTTTATTCATATTAGTCCTAGATCTTTTTCCAGTGTCCAGTCAGGTGTTTATGTTACTGATGATTTAAGGTCATAAGTTTAATGGACTTTGGGAACTATTGACTACATGGTTCATTTCAATGAAATGAAAGAATCACAGAACTTTTCAAGAGTACCTGATGATGACAAAACCTTGTCGAAACGTTGTACATTTGCTGTCATGTTAAACTTATATTAAAGTTTTTCT
>NW_013668297.1:57665-77886 GCF_000517525.1 Limulus polyphemus
CATTATTAGTCTCAAAGTGGGTTCCTCGTCATCGAATTTTCAAGAGTATGTTCCTCAACAGTGAAATTGTCCAAACGTTTCATCTGTAGAAGACAGAGCATCATACTTACCAATAAATGGATTAGTTCCATATTTCACTTCCATATTGAAGCAGAAAATCCAGAAGTCTGATGGATATATTCATTTATTTGAAGAGAGCTTGAACAAATTCTTCAACATGAAACAGTGTGACATGCATACTTGCTTTTGGGATGAAAAACTGTCCACACGAGATGCATCAAATCAAAGTTCTTAGGACATGCTACTGATCTATTTGATAAGTGTTCCCTGTTGTCACATACCTCAGTTCTAGAATATATTGCAGATATCCATGGATGGCTCCAGTGTTAATTGGAAATTAGATTAAATGTTAACAATTGAAGCTAGTAAACTCAATCCAAAAAGACACCTGTAGCTAGTTGGATCTTGTCATTTATACACAATTCACAATGCATTTAGAGTTGAGTGTAAAGCAGCTGACTAGAAATTTGAAGAAACTCTGGCAAATTACTATTATTTTTTCAAAGATTCTTCAGCAAGAGCTGATAACTTAGAAAATGAGAGTGGATTCTTGGATCTTCCACCAAAGTTTTGTAAGCACTGATGATTGTGGAACATCAGTTTGTGGAAAAGAGTTTGTCCCTGCTACCTAATCTTAAAAATACATGAGTGCACAGAAAACCCACCAAAACTTAAGTCATTATACAGTATTTGTGAAGCTATTAATTTCCATCTCTTTGTCCCCAAAGCAGTTTTTTCTCTCAGTTGCTAACTAAATCAAGTACTTTCTCAAAGAATTACATGATGAAAAACAGATGTTGCCTTTTATGGCTGTAGATCTCTTTGGTCTTGTTGGGAAATTGTTGGAAATATTTGTCATTTCAAAACGACTGAAAAACTGAAATGGACCACAACAAATTGCAAGCTTGGATTTTACAGATGAAAAGATTTTAAAAGAACCTTCCAAAATTGATACTGGTTTTGTTACAAGGAAAGTCCTTAATGTTTATAAAGAAGGCTACAAAAATTTGTGATAAATATTAGGTCGTCAAGAAATAATGTAGCTTTTTGAAACACTTTCATTACCCCCCCCAAAAAAAACGTACATTACTTATAATAGTTAAACGAACCACCTAAATGTCATGTTAGTGTAGCCTATATAATGTGTAAAGTTTAGTATACTCTAATCCCTTATAGTGATGGCACACAATGAAACACAGATTTGGAATGTAATGCTGTTTGAATACAAGAAGGGAAACAACACCTTTTTAGCCACGAAGAATATCAAAGAAGTTTATGGAAATGTTTTGAACGTTTGTAACTGTCAACAATGGTTCAGCAAATTTCATTCAGGTGACTTAGCCTTAACTCATGAAATGGCCCTGACATTGCATGTCTCTCATGCAAAAATATGTAAACATTTAAGGAATGTGGAAAAACTCCATAATGAAGGTGTTTGGGTGCCTCATGAACTCTCTGATGATCATCGTTTCCAATGTGTGAACATTGCTTCGTCTCTTTTGGCACGTAATTTGCGTGAACCATTTTTTGGAAAGAATTGTCACTAGTGATGAAAAATGGATTCTCTCTGCGAATATTAAATGCCAAAAACAATGGCTTAGTCCTAGACAAAAACCACTTCCGACCCCAAAATGTGGACTCCATCCGCCGAAAGTGATGCTTTGCATTTGGTGGGACATCAGAGGAGTAATTCATTTTGAACTCCTCGATCCATGGCGAACTGTCAATGCAGAGATCTATAGTTAGCAACTGAAACGTTTAATTCAAGTCCTTCATCAGAAATGCTCTTTTAGCTTGTCAAAAAAGTATGATAAAGACAGGCAGAATGGAAGAAAGGGCTGTGGCACTATTCTCAGATGGTAAAAAAAAAAACGTTTTCCATGACATCCCTGCAGTTGCATGATTCAAGAGTTAATATGTTTCAGAGAGAGCAGGACAGACTAGATACTCTATATTTACAAATCTTGTCAAAGAAATATCAATTTCAGATGAATTTAGAAAGTTTTCATAACTCATTTTCCTGTCTCATGAACAGACCAGTTTCAAAAGGGGCTTTTCTGTAAATAAAGAAGCAATTACAGAAAAAGATCAAAGCTTGTCCCTTTATGCTAGGGGAGTCATAATTGACTGCATTAGATATGCTGGTAATGTCCTGAATGTAAACATAACGACAGAAGTTTTTACCTTTGTTGGACAAAAGTATAGGTTGTAGTTTGAAGTGAAGAAATCCAGAAAGCAGAAATCACAGAAAGGTCAAAGAAGTTGAATTGGAACTGGAAGATCTCAAAAATAAGAAGATCAGACTTGGGTCTGACATTAAGCAGCTCCTTTCATCAGCTGATGTAAATTCTGAGAAAGCTAAGGGAACGAAATGTTAGCCACCTCACAATGGTCAATTCCCCAAAAAAAGCTGTTAGAAAGAAGGAAGAATTCTTGAAGGTTGTCATAGTGAGAATTGAACAGAAACTTTCAAACAAGAAATGTGCTAGATTATTAATCAAAAATATTACTGCCTTATTTGTATGATATTTACCTTTTAAAATGTACATCCAAGTGCAGTTTTTCTATAACCCATACGAAATGGTCCTTGAATTTCTAAAAATGGTCATTGAAAAGTCATGAAATTTCATTTCTGTATAGTGATATGCTTACAAGAATAAGCAGGTGTAGGGATGAATTAACCAACACATGTTTCTGAGTGGGAATGCAAGCCCCATCTGGCTCATGACAACCACTACAAATGGTTTGGTTATTAGTATAAAGGGTCGCTTGTACAACACTTCCAAGTAGACACCATGGCCTACTTCTGACTCAGTTACAATATTACTTATTAGAAATACCAGTTATGTATACATTGGTTTCCAACTGGAGAAGTTTACTTGAGAGCCAAGGAAACAGTCATAATGTGTGATTACAAAGCAAGACATTTCGTGACTATTTTGAAATATATATACATTTATACAAAACAGTAAGAATTATTGAATGTTGTAATGAAGCAGCATATTTTAAATTAGTAATAAATTATAAATAATCTTTAAATTGAAGCAACATACTTCAATTCACTAGTAAATAATGACTAATAACATCTAAATCATGGAATAGTACCTAATACCTTCAGTTCAGTAAGTTCTGCTGTTAGTTAAATAACTTATTTTTAATATAAAAAATTTTAAACTTGGGGAAGTTGAAGTTTACATGATGGCTGATTCTAAGCAATAAACACATCAAGAAAAAATGATTATAGGTTGATTTTTTAACTAAGTGACTGCTGAATATACTTGGTTAGTAGTCTGGCTAGCTGACTGACAAACTGACTATGCACTTACTTAAGGTTTTTATATATTATGTTATAATATATAAAGTGAGCATGAGAGGGTCTTTTCCTAATATGTTTAGGAATTCTGCTTAGAAGTTTCTTGAATCAATGTCATCGTGTGGTTTATGCACATGGACCAATTACACTATCAATATTCTGAATTTTATTTCCTTTTCAAGCTTCCCATATGAATCTTTTGGTAATCATTAACTTTACCCATGCTGTAGTGTTATATCTCTGATTAGCTCTCCTTAGATCATGAAACTGTGTATTCCAGACTTTTTGTGCTGATCCTTTGTGACTATGTAAAGTAGTTTTCAAACCTTAAGCTGCTATCTCACATTGTGTAGTATTTCAAAGAAGAGATGTTCTGGACTTGCTTTTTTTTGTAAATGTAATCAAAACATCTATAATAAGTAAACTATTTATCTTCTTTAATTTATAAAATTGATAGTAACTAATAAGAAGATTTATTCATGGTTTAGTCTGTTAATTTTAAGAATTATTATTTTGTAATATATTTTTTTCAAAAGAGAAATATGTAAACTTAATATATTTAAAGTATCTACTAAAAAAAGTAAGACTGTCTTCCTTTGTTTGTTTTATAGTTTGTGTTTTGCCGTTTGTGTCTTCAAGGCTATCATATTGGAAGGTGTGAGCCTATTGATAACATAAACACTACACAAGAGGTAAGTTTCTTGTTTGTATTTGTTTTTCAGATATCTATAATAATAAAAGGATGTGTCTGTGTGTGTGTGTGTGAAAAGGATGTGTTTCTGTGTGCATGTGTGTGACTGCCATAACTCCAAGAGGAAAGAACCTAGAAACCTGAAATTCTGCCCATATACTAAGTGGACCCTAAGTAATATGAGGAACCACCTCTTATTTATAATATTATTATTATTATAAAGAGTTTCTGTATGTCTGCCTGTGATTTCTTTTGGAAAACAACCAATATTGTCGAACCTGGAGTACTGCAATGGTAAAAATTTGTAATAGATTCTGATAAAATGTGATAGAAATTTATGATACCAAATATAAATGGAAAATATTTAACACAATGATAAAGTTCTTTTGATAATAAATAATTCTTAATTTACTGTACTTTAGTTACGGCATTTTTATGTTTCTAGAAAATATTAATACTTAAAATATTTTTGACTGTTCTTCTATGCTACAATAGGTTCTAAATACACAAACTGACATAGTCATCTAGAATATATCAACCAAATATTCTGAGGGAAGCTGGGTGCTTTTGCTAGTATATTTATAAAATTTAGCTTTGCTGTTTATCGTTGCATTTTTAGAAATATTGCTCACTTCTCTATAGATCAAATATCTTATGCCACTGCTAAAAAGTTTTTTGCTCATGCACCAAGCCTTTGAAGGAAATTCTTATGCCTACATATAATAACGTTTACTGCAACATTTTGTAATGCAATCAGCATTATACTATACCCTTCACCAGTAGGAAATCGTCATATCCTCCAAGCACAGTATTCTTCTTGAGAACTTCATGCATTTCAAAAGCTCATTCATTTCCTTGACATTTTAGTGCTCAGTTATGTTCATTTTATTCAGAATTATAGAATTTTCTGCATTCTTCTTGTTGCTTTAACTTTCTGTTACTTTGATAAAAGTAATACGCCATTTAAACCACAATCAGCTAACAGATGTTTCTGCTTATAAAAGCTATCTTCAAATTTTGTACACCAAAAAAAACTTTTCAAATATTTAAAAATGTTTAATCCTTTTAATTATGCATTTTAAAACATAAATAATACATAATTTACTAAAATATGACAGTAAGACCTAAATACAATTTAAACTGTATCTCTAACTATAACATATTTAGGTAAGAAACAACCACAAGTGCTATAGTTGATCAAGCAGCCAACAATACTACAGTCAATTTCATGTAATCTGTGATGATGACTTGTCACTAATTTAAAAGTAACCATTGTTAGTTTATACTGTAAAATGAGTCTTTTCTAGTTGTTATACACATGTTATGTGTAATGTCTACATGGAAAGGATAAAGCTCAAACAAATATGTTGAAGGTGGGTGTGACAGTTGTCAGGGGTTGAAAAATATATACTACTTGATTTAACTTTATTCATTCAGAGTACTTTGAAAGAAATGAGTCAGAATGTAATGTAAGCATCTTAGTGGCTAGACATACCTCTACTCTATTACCATCGTATTATTGAAGATACAAAGAGCCAAATTAGAGATTTTTCATAGCTCGTTGGTCACAATAATACATCTGAAGTTGAAGTAGTTTTTTAAAGGTTTTATTTTGTAATAAAGGGCTTAAAACTTGGATAAAATAAAACTTCAAATCATAATACACATTATAATATTAAATTCATTCACATACATTAATATTAAAGGTGCTTAATTAAATTTTAAATGTAACACAGTGGCTTGTACAGAAAAGCATTTAAAGGAGCTCCTCTTGCAAAAGGGTTAATGCAAAAAAAAACTACAGTCTCCCTTGCTTTCTCAAATTCATTATGATAGGGTCCTACTATTTCAGCAGTGCTTTGGCTCTGTTTTACAGCTTTTATGAGATCGAATTGATTCTTTTTGTAACATTTTAGAGACACCATTCACAGTTCTTATAATTTTGCACTGAAAGACTACAAGAAAAACAAACTTGAAACATTGAAGCTTTTTTAAACCCTATTGCTTCAGATGTTATAGATCCTATAGATCATTTTCCATATGGTTCTGCTATGAGTAGTGTCTGTCGAAAAGCTTCAGCAGATATTTCCTTTGCAACATCTCAACCAACAATTGGTCCAATTATCAATGCTATTTTCAAGTTTGGAACAACTCAACTTTCAAGATCTACGTATCTACATGTGCCGATGTTTCTATTTACCAACATTATATTTTAAGATTTGTGCAAGAACTCAGCTAACATATGTTTCTGCATATAAAAGTTATCTTCAAGTTTATTTCAGAAATTTATTTTATGCAATGATTGATGATTCTGCCAACAAGAGCTTAATGCTAATTGGTTAACTGAGTAACATTATTTTAGGTTACACTCTCAGTGAACATTAAGTAAGAGACATGCATAAACAAAATAGAAAATGTATGTACTTCAACATAAACTGCAAAATAAGGGCTTTACAATTTAGTTTCTTTCTTGTTGAAAAAGTTCAAGAAGTGGTTTAATGTATTTCTGATTTTTTTCACTTTTGAACATTAGTTTAAACCCTACATCTAAAAGAAGTTTATTTATTAAAGCAGCAGAAGATTTCAATATCTCATTTAATTCCTTTCTTTTATTATTAAACTTAACATTCCTTGATTGTTTTATTTTTTGTATAATTGATAACAAGACATTTCTACACTTATTCAGCAAGTACAATAATACAATGTTGTGTCCATGAGCTGCATAAGATTAGATAAGAGTTAACCGTGTATATTAAGTATATTAATGTAACATGAAAAACTTTATGATTTTATCATTGAAAAAATGTGCAGATATTTATATTTTTGACAGTAAAATTTTGCAAACTTATGTGAATTATTGAAGATTGAAAATATTGAGCCTTGATAAGTAGTGAATCAATGAACTATATTTCCTGTAAAACTCCATTTCTGCATAACTATTTAATGTGTTGCTCTTTGACCACAATCAGAAGGTTGGTATCTGTATATTACACCCTCATTAATCCCAGACAACAAGTGTTTCTCTTTATATAAAACCCTCTTTAACCCCAGACAGTAGGTGGGTCTTTGTATTGTGAGCCCTCTTTAACCCCAGACAGCAGGTAGTTCTCTGTATAGTGAACTCTCTTAACCACAGTCAGCAGGTGGAACTCTTTGTAGCAAATCCTATTTAACCACAGTCAACAGGTGGGTCTCTGTATACTAAGCAGGGTGGCAAAAAATTGGTGATTTATTTTTTTAAATCAAATTTTTCTTATACTTTGATCCAGATGCAAGATCTTCATATTAAACATATTTATTTTCTCTTTAATACTTGCCATGGGCAGGTCAAAGTGTGCATGTCATGACTCATTAGAGAATTAAATTCAACATTTATTTAATCTATTTTCATAGTATATGAATAAACTTATAAACCAAATATTAATATCATATGAGTTTTAAGTTCTTAATTTTATAAGGAGATACTTTAAAAAATCCTCTAGTATGAGAATGATGGCATTTCTTGTTTAGGTTTTTTCCTCTATTCTAAGTTATTTACCACCCCCTCCAAGAAGTATGGAATTTTATAATTTACTCATTATAATATAGATATTACTCAGGAAAAACATAATGTTTATAGCCTTCAATCTGATTTATCTAAGGAGTCATAAACTAAAATCAGATCCACTTGCCACACCCACCTGTCACATTCCATCTTTCACAAATTGCCAATAGTTCTCCGAGACATTTTATACTATATTATTTGTAACCAACAGAAAGTCAAATCTATCAAATGACATATTGTATTACCTTGTTTTCTGTACAGATCCTTAGCTATTTAGCTTCCGTTTTGAAACTATTCTCATGGAAATCATATCAATAAGCTTAGCTGAATTTTGAAAAATTTTTAGAAAGCCAGGAAAATTGTGATACTTATAGGACATTGATTGCTTTGTGCATTTTATTATTTGTGTTCTTTCAAGCTGTATTTAATTCAATAAAAAATTTAGTTGAATAGAGTTGTTTAAACATTGTTTAACAATAAGTAAAAGCTTGGAATGGTCTATTCTTTCATTGGGGGTGTGTCTCGAGCCAGACTAGTTTCGGAGAATTCCACTCCTCATCATTGATCCTGCACACTACCACCAATGAAGTAACAGACCAAACCAAGCCTTTATAATAAGTAGTAAGGTATTGAAAATCGAAATGGTGTATTTAAGTGTTTTTTACTCACAAAAAAGAAACCTATCATTCTATAGGTATCTGAAGAACTTTTAACATTTTGCCACAGTTTAATTCTTTGTATTGTTAGCCGACACTGGGCAGCTGGTATATAATTGAATAGAGTTGTTTAAACATTGTTTAACAACAAGTAAAAGCTTGAAATAGTCTATTCATTCATTAGGGGTGTGTATTGAGCCAGACTAGTTTCGGAGAATTCCACTCCTCATCAGTGACCCTCATCTAGTGTAGTAGAACCATTAGTATAAAAAAAAAGTAGGGTTAAGTTTCACCAGCAATTGATGGCAAAAAACAAGATTTAGGTCAGTACCATATTTCTTATTTTCATGTGTATTTTTTTGTCTATTATTATGAAAGTAACTAAAATGTAAAAATTATAAACTTGTTAGGTTAGCTAATGTTAGATTAGGTAACATAATAATAATAAACACTTTTTACTACGTATGCTAATGAATAACTCATGCGAATGTAATTCGATACAGTAACATGAGCTATATGTTCGCCAAGTGATTTACAACTTGTGTGGTAGGATTATTAGTTAGACATATTTCAAAGGACAATAAAACAATGAAATTTAAGTAGCAGCAGATGTTACGAGCCTTAAACAACTGTATTTTCCTGTTACAAATTGCAGCCATTCTAGAAAGAAGAAAGGGTAATTTTATTTCATATTTTTGTATGGTGGTTTCAAGGCTGGTCAACTTTACTGAGTGTGAATAGAGTTAGGGTAGAGAAAATAACAGATAAAATATAGAGTCTTATTGAAAAAGAACATTTGATATTTATTTAGGATGTTTTAGAGATTACACCAATGAAATATGAACATTTTCAAGTGAAGAAAAATATTTTTAATCTGAACATGAAAATCACTTTGCACTTGGAGCAGTCGACATTGTGAATCCATATATTCACAGACAAATCTCCAGTAAAAAATATTTAATTTGTGCACAAAAAATTTGTAATGTTTACTGAAAGCTTGCTAACTTTCTTGAAGATGCACTTACTTATTAAAAGTTATAATATGGGAATTCTGATGGCTATTTTGAGGTTAAAAGTCAGTGTAATCCAACAACCTAGTATGGAAAGAGCTAACCACAATCAGAAGGTTGGTCTCTGTGTAGCTCCAGACAACAGGTGAGTTTCTGTTTAGTAAATCCTCTTTATCCACAATTTTCAGCTCTTTCTCTGTATAGTAAATCCTCTTTAACTCCATATAACAGATGGCCTTCTGTATAGTAAATCCTCTAACCCTAAAGAACAGATGGATCTCTGTAAAGTAAACCTTCTTTATCCACACTTAGCAGCTTGGTTTCTGAATAGTAAACCCTCTAACCATAGTCTGGAGGTGGTTGTATGTGTAGTAAACCCTCTTTTACCCCAGACATCAGGTTGTTAAAGAGTTTTTAACTCCTGAAATCAGGTTGTTAACTGTATATTAAACCCCAGAAAACAAATTATTCTCTATATAGTAAATCCTCTTTAACCCTAGACAGCAGGGTATATTTGTACTGTAAACCTTCTAACTAGTCAGCAGGTGGGTCTCTGTATAGTAATCCCTTTTTAATCACAGTCAGCAAATGGTTGTATGTATAGTAAATCCTCTTTAACCACACTGAGCTGATGGGTTTCTGTATGGTAAACCTTCTTTAACCACAGACAGCAGATGAGTCTCTATATAGTTAACCCTCTTTCACCCCAGATGGAAGGTGGTTATCTATATAGTTAACACTCTTTAACCCCAGATAGAAGGTAGTTCTCTATATAGTTAACCCTCTTTAACTCCACATAGAAGGTGGTTCTATGTATAGTAAACCCTCTTTAACTCCAGTTATCAGGTGTGTGTCTGTTAGTAAACCCTCTTTAACCCCAGACAGCAGGTGGTTCTCCATACAGTATAACCCATTTTTAATCCTGTACATCTTGTGGTTCTTTGTATTTTATAATTCCTCTTTTACCTCAGACAGTAGGTGGTTTTCTGTATAGTAAACCCTCTTTAACCCTATTAAGGAAGTTATCTGCATAGTAAACTTTCTCTTTAACTCCAGTTAGAAGGTTGGTTTCTACATAGTAAAGCCTCTTTAACCTCAATCAGCAAGTGGTTATCTATATAGTAAACTATCTAATTCCAGTACGAAAGTGGTTCTGTTTATAATAAACTCTCTCTAACTCCAATCTGTATAGTCAATTCTACTTAAAACCTCAATCAGAAAATGTGTATTTGTACACTAAACTCTCTTTAACCTTAGTCAAGCATTGAACAGATATCTCAGTTGAATCAAGGATGCTCACTGAGCAGCTGTTTAATTATTGTACTACTGGTGAAAGAATAATACATATATGACTGGTATAATAATGCAAGAAAAAGAACAGAAAAGCCAGAGGAAATCTAGAGTGAATTTGTTGATTGTGTGGACACAAGGAGTGCAAGGTTTGTTGGTAAATAAGAAAATATAAAATGGAGAAGAAAAAATAAAAATGGTAAGAACTTTAAAAAGTAAATGATATATACAGTGCTCACAAGGCCTTTTGCCTAGTACCAGGACTCATTATGCTGACTGGAATAGGACAGACATGTTAACGGTAAAGACTCGTATCATCATTTACTTGACTATAGACTAACAACTGGTTTAGTTTGAACTAATGCAGGTTTATGAAGTTTATGGTTTTTGATAATACCAAATTATTTGTTTTACTTTGAATTAACTTTCCTCGTCATTTGGAAGATTTTATTGAGGTTCTGAGAAGAAATAATCTTTTTGTACAAAATTTGTTACATTTTTTCTAAATTTACCTAATTGCAAATCAATTAAATTATTCAGAATAATTATTGGGAGTCTAATGAAGAAGGTTTTGGATTATTTAAAGATTTTTAAGTTGACTGAAATAGCTAAGATAGTCAGTTCAACCATACTCCATTAAAAGATGAGTAAAGGATTTCTATATTTTGAAGGTAATTACAATGAGGCAACTTTAGATACATGAGTACGTAATTGCTACATTATTTATTTTGCATGTAATCTTAACATGTTTTATTCTCACAAGTCTGTTGTCAAGATGTATACTTAGAAATTTAATATTATTATTAGAAATAATGGGAATATAGTTTTTGTAAAACACATGAAGTTTTATATAGCTGTGTCATGGCTCTCCTTACAGGACTGATTCTGTTCTGTTTCATATTTGAATTTAACTTCAGGCAGAAAATATTTTTTGTAAATGTTTAGCATTTTTCATGACTTTATGGTTTGATGAGTATATTTTACATGATCTTCAAGAGCAATTATTTTAATTCTAAATATAGCAATTGTTACAGACCAGAACTATAATTTGGTTTTGGTTGTTTAACCAAGTCCTGGTACTGCAGAGTAGGTCATTTCTGATAAAAGCGTTGTTAAATATGTTTAGCCTGATATCCAACATGTGGTGAAGTTGTAACAATGTCTGTCATGATATAAAAGACTGTTTAGTTTAGATGTTATTGATTGATGTTTTTTTGTGAGTGAATTTTTTATTATTGTTTAGTTTTTGTTATAACAAGAGTTAAAAGCAGATGATTGTAGGAGGTTTTGTTAATAATTCATTGATGTTGAGACTATTGAACATCTTTTGCAATACATTGATGTTGAGAATATAAAAGACAGACAGACGATTAGGTGATAAAGATATAAATATCGCGAAATGAGTGGGAAGCAGCAGACAGATAACAGCAGAAGAAAGTAAAGTTACAAAAGGAAAATTTAATTACTGTAGAAGAGATAGGACTAACGTTTAATATGCTAGAGTAAGACTAACAATAGAAAAGAAGATAAGAAAAATAATTTATTCCATCAAAGCAAGGTTCTAAAGTAATTGAATCAGCCTGAGTGCACTTTGACAGAAGGAACGGAGGATCTTCAGAAGAAAGAAGACCAAACGATTACGGTAACTCACACCACAATTCTAAGTGAATCATACACAGAATACTAGCGCGATAGTAATAGAGAAGATGGTTTGGCATGTCAGCTGAAATTCTAAAGTAATTTAATAGGCCTAAGTGGTTATTTGACAAGAAGGAGAGTGTGTTGAAGAATTTGTTGTACATACATTTAACTTGTTCCAAATATGTATATATATATATATATTATTTTTAAAACAAGTGAAGTGTGTACTATTTAATTATCATTAACAAGTCACAGAAACTTACTGTAGATGAATGCTAAGCCCAACAGCAACATAGTATATATTTATATACTATCAAGAAATATAACTAAAAGCATTTTTATTTTGACACTTGGCAAAAAAGAAAGTATTATATTTTATATTCTTACAATGTCTGTATTTTTGTTACTGAAATACATTGAAAAGTAACAGATTTTGATAACATATGATGCAATAATCTTGTTAACTACAACCAAAAGTTAAAATGTTTGTGGTTATCAGCCACTTTGATATTTAACATTGCTCCATCCAAAGTAGTGGTTGTAGTTGTATACCACCTGTCTTACAACATTAGTATTTAAGCCCAAGGTCATAAGATGAAATGTTTAGTGTTGAAAATAATTATAAAGCATCTCTCTTTCATTTACTTAATTTCAGAATATCTACCAAAAGGTTCCTTTTATCTTGTAGAGGAATGACGTATATGTATTATAATCCCTAATAAATCCCTAATAACACTTTTTCACCCAGTTCAGAACACAGTTTCTGAAGGTTATATTTAATTTGTTAACTTTTAAATATGTATTGAAGTAAATTATGGAACTAAAAAAAAATTGTTTCATTTCAAATTTCTGACTCTTTAGCTGCAACAGCCTTAAAGCATTGGTAAGGTTAAATACTTTAGAAAAGACATATTACTGTAAGCTTGTCATAGTTGATATATCTGGGTGGTGGTGTTCTTTTAGGTTAGTCTGTATAGTTGATTTCTGGAATACAGAATAAGTATATTTCAGTTCATTAAGTAATTCAGTAATAACTAACCTGTGGATATTGTGCTAATTTTGTGTAAGTTGTGTGTTTCTTTATAGTAACTGAGAATACTTTTTTTTATGTTTTCAAAGTACCCTTACATTTTGAATGATGAAAATGTGGAACAAGCAAGATGGGAAGAAGACACTAAAAAAACAATAAAAAGTACAACAAAACCATGTCCAAAATGTCGAACGTCAACTGAAAAAGATGGTAAAAAGCTCCTTCAATTGATTTTTTGTTTTCTTTTTCTCTTGAACAGTGTATGAATAACATTCATACATGTAAATAACACAACTCCAGGATTATAATGCATAATTATAAGTTCAGCCATCAAGAAACATTCCTGTATTCATACATGTACACAGCAGAATAAGTAACAAATTATGGTTACATGTGGGATTGTTTTTTGATGTTTTATACAGTCTGTATGCTTATAATGATTAGGCTGTTTTGTTTTTTGTTGTTGTTAACAGGTATTACAGAGCAGTTCTGTACATATAGTAAGACATGGAATAACAGATATCGCCAGGTTACCTTGTTGTTTACATATAGTAAAATATGGAATAATTAATATTACCAGGTTAGCTTGTTGTATACGTATAATAGGACATAGAATAACGAACATCACCAGGTTAGTTTATGGTACACATGTAATAGGACATGGAATAACAAATGTCACCAGGTTATAGTAAGAATATAGTAAGACATGGAATATATATTACCAGATTACTTTATGGTATACATACAGTACAATATGGAATAAAAACTATCACCAGTTTAGTTTACCATAAACTATTGGATGTGGAATAATATGATGAATATCACCAAGATAACTTGTGGTATTTATGTGCACTGATATCCAGCAGGTAAGTTATGAGTATATGCCAAAAACGACAAATTCAGGTAATGGTTTGTTAGAGAATAAATTTATCTCGGACAGTAAGTTTATTTTTATTTATTTGACCGGCTGGACTCTATAGCATTTTGAAAACTGGGTTAGGAGTAACGATGTATTGCGCTGTTAAGTTGGAACAAAAGTTCTTAAGGTCAATCAAAATAATCACTGTGTTGTGAAGACTAGCAAAAGTTTATGACCTTTCTAACTATGTAAGAGGACTCATTTAAAAAATATTTTAAAAATGCAGGATACCTGCAAAGAAAGGAAGGGTGAAATGTAACAGTTTTCCACTGCAACATGTATACATATAACAGGCCATGGAATAACTGAAACCATCATTTGTGTATTTCTTGTTCTGCACATATAACATAAAATTTTGAATATCACAAAGTTAGCCATATTCTTTGTTCTTTGCACATATTTTAAATGCCTCAATATAAACATATTGTGTTCTGAATGTATACATATTTTGCATCAGAAAGTGCTCTTGAGGACCTTTTCAAATAGATGAGTTTTAAGTGGCATCATACTATCTATGAAATATAAGTTTAACATAACAGCAAATGTACAACGTTTCGACAAGGTTTTGTCATCATAATGTGATAGTTAAATTAGTCTCTTAACATGTTCTTGCACTGTTATAGCCAACAGAGCAAAATAAAACTTGAAAGAATTTGATTAAAAGTATTTCATTTGGCATTGTCCAACTTGTTTATTGACTGATTGGAAGTGCACTCTTTATAGCTGCTGTTTTGAATGTCTTCAATAAGAATATTCTCTTATTTTCTCAAAGAGAAATAGTAGTAAAATATTACTTGTTAGTGTCTGGAACACAGATTTATTAGTAAGTATAGATTTTATTAAATTTATTTTTCTGTTCTTTTTTTACATTTGTAGGTGGTTGTATGCACATGGTTTGCACTCGACCACAGTGTGGTTATCATTGGTGTTGGATGTGTCAAACAGAGTGGACAAGAGATTGCATGGGAAATCATTGGTTTGGTTAATGCATGCTGTTGTTTATCACTGACATGGTAATGTCAGAGTGTACAAAGGTTTGCAATCAAAATCATTGTTTGGCTGTTCTGAAGTCTTATGTCAGCTTAGTGACTTCTTTGTTTAGGATTTTTTCTTTTGTAAATGAAACCTTTATTGAGAAAATGTAATTTGACTTAAACTTCTTTAAATAAAACAGACATTGACCTTATGTCAGATATTATATAGTATTAGGTCTAAAAAGGCATATATTTATATTTTTTATTTTGTACAAAAAACAGTTTTAGTATTTTAACAATTAAAAACATTTTGAGGTACATATTTACTGGTACAACTTAACAACAGAAGAACTACAGCATTTTTTCTCACAGAAATTGTTTTTATGCATACTTGATTTTTTTCTTACCACAGGCATCTTTTGTGCATATGATGAGGTTTTAATGAATTACATTCAAAATTTAAGTAAACTACTTTATTATCATGGTATGCAAATAAATGTTGCATAAAAAATGCAGCAAATAAACCTAATTTTAATAATGTATACCTTTTAAGTTCTGTATTTTATAAAGTGGTATTAAAAACAAAATACTGAATTTCCCCTAGTATAAGAATTGTTTCATTTTCTCTCTAGTCATTCTCTATTCTCTAATTTATTTACCACCCTTAGAAGAAGTATGAAATTTAATGTAAATTACTCATTATAATGTTTTTATTGGTCAAGCAGCGCATAATTTTCATACCTTATTTAAACCATTAGCTGCGGATGATGGATATTTCCGGCATTCAAGTTCTATGGCTCAGTTGCGAATGACGGAAATATCCGTCAATCGCACATATATAACTATAACTCTATGCAAATGACGAAAATTACCATTTTATTGTGATTGATGGCAACTCCGTTTTATCTGTGAGTCAGAAAATGGCAACTGAGCTGCTCCTGCAGCAGTTAATGGGTTAATTACAGAGCCTTCAAATAGATCTGTCAAATCTCTTTCTGATATTGCCAATAGTTCTCTCTCACATTTAGTACTATATTATTTATAACCAATGGAAAGCCAAAGTATTAATCTGAAGAATGATGTATTATATTACATTGTTTCCTGTACAGAGAATTCTCAATTTTGCTTTCAGTTCAAACTTTCTTCCCATGGGAAACACATCAGTGAGCTTAGCTGAATTTTTAATGGCTCTTGTTGCATAGTTAGAAAACCACAAAAATTGTGATAGTTATAGGACATTGTCTGTTTTTTACATGTGATTATTCTGTATTCTTTGGTGCGTTATTAAATTAAATAAAAATATTATTTAGTACAGTAGTACCATTAATGTAAAAAAAATAGGGTTAAGTGTCATCAACAGTCAAAGGGGGAAAAAAAAAAGACCTAGGTAAGTAATTCTTTTCATATTTTTCATCTATATTCTTCACTTGTTATTACAAAAGTAACTAAATTTAATAATTGGAAAATGTTTAGGTTAGATAAGGTAAAATAAAGAATAAAAATAGTAATAATAATTTTTCACAAGATACATTCACGAGTAGTCCATGCGTTATGTAATTCTATACTGTAGTGTGAGCTGCTTGTTTGTAATGTGATTTACAACTTATATGGCACGAATATTAACAGTATATATCTATTTATAATAACATTTTGTTTTATTGCCTTTTGAACTGTGTCTAACCACTATTAGCACCATTATAAGTTGTAAATCATTTGGGGAAACATGCAGCTCACATTGCACCATTGAATTACATTACCCATGAGCTGCTTGCTTACATCCCTTGTGAAATATTTTTATTCTATTATTATTATTTATTTTACCTAATCTAACCTTAACTAACCTAAAGAGATACCTATTTTTACATTTTAGTTATTTTTTATAGTAATAAATAAAGAATAAAAATGAAAAACAAGAAGTAAAGTACTTATACAGATTTTTTTTTTTTTGCTGTCAACTTAACCCTATTTTTTCTATACTAATGGTAGTAGTGCATTAAATAATTTTTATTTAATTATATAATGCACTAAATAACATAGACTAATAACATGCAAAAAGCAGACAATTTCCTCTCACAATTGCAATTTTTCTGGCTTTCTAACTATGCGACAAGAGTCGTTACAAATTCATCCAAGCAAGCCGTTGTCATTCCCATTGGAATCAAAGTTGTATTTCAAGTGAAATTGACGATTCTCTGTTCAGGACACAATGTAATCTAATACCTCATTTGATATATGAAAACCTTGGCTTTCTATTAGTTATAGGTAATATATAATTATACATAAGAGAGAACTGTTAACACATCCTGAAAGAGAGGATGTGACTGGTGGGTGTGGCAAGAGGGGTCTGATTTTCTATTTGATAGCTGTGTAACCAAACAAAACTGAAGGCTATACAAATTATGATTTGTCTGAGCAATGATGATTTTATAGTGAGTAATTTACATTGAACTTTGTACTTTTTGAAGGGGTGATGGATAAAGTAGAGAAGCGAAGATACCTAGAGAAAATGTGTCACACTAGGGAAGTTTGGGATTTTTCTTAATATTGTCTTATCTAACTAAGAACTTAAATACTATTAAAGTATGGATTATTAACTAAGATTTTATGCCAAACTAATTGGTATAACATAAATAAAAAGTAGTTTAATAAAATTTTGAATGTAAGACACTAAAACCTTGTTATGTGCAGCACAGGATACCCGTGGTGATAGGGTTAATTGCCAAAGTTTGTTTATTGTGTTTTGACCGTAAGCTGCTAATTAATTGAGTTTCTTTTATATACAATCTTTTCTCATCTTTTCCTCTTGTAAGAAATGTTAAATGAGCAATGTATTGCTAAGTCACATTCAATAAGAGTGTGATTACACATAGCTGATTTGTTTTGCATGTTGTTTTATGTGTGTTTGTAATCATCTAGAACTACTTAGGTTTACAGATAGGACATTTAAATTTGTGCACTGTATTGAACAGCTGTCTTTTGTCTTTTAACTTGAACAAATATTATGATCTACAGATAGGTTTATAGGTAACTTTTAAATTATCTCAATGAATAACCTCAATGAAAAGTTAACAAAACAGATTGTTCACAATCAATATTTTTGCTAGTATATGGCTATGTTATTGACCAAGGTTGTTTAGGAAGGTCCTATTTTTATTTTTCAGGGTTATTGACCTTACTCAAATAAACATATTGTTATTTGGAAAGTCATTTTTCTTTAAAAAATTTTAATGTTTTGAAAACTCCTTATGAAATCAATCACACATGCTGGTGATTTTATAAGCATGATGAATCAATATATTAATCATGATTGTTTTTGATATGGTACATTACCTCATCTCACATGTATAGCTGTTCTTCTTCAGTGCTGCTCTCTATATACAAAAATATTTTACATGCTACAAGCCTCGAACTTCCAGGTACCCCACGATGAACATGGTTCAACAGTGTCTTGCATATAAATCATCATGTGACAGCCTTCCGCCAGTAAGAGTGTGACACACCCTCCTGATGCATGTGACTCCTATTCGATTCTACTGAATTATCACTTCTCATTAGGCAGTGATCGAGTTTAGATGTTTTTCACTTGTACTCTTTTTGCATGTTCATCTAATTTTTTTTGCTAAGTAGTGATTTACTTATTCATTTATTTGCAACAGTTAGTTTTGTTTGTAGTAGTTTGCCATAATAACTTACCTTTGTTTATTGATTTTTTCTTCTCATTTTCGAGTTCTTCACAGTTTAAAATGAATTCCGAAGCTTGTGTTTTACAATTTCTGATACCATTACCACTACTTCGAATGTCGTTACTGACTTCAGGTCTGAGGGTCTTGATTAAGAATTTTTCAGCTATCATTCTTCAGGAGATTGATCATTATATGAGGCATCCTTTTCCTCCTGACAATGTTCGGGTTCCTCCTGCATTTTCCAAACCTGTTCATGATGAGGAGGATTTTGGCTGGTTTTTTTTCCTGTGCTATGCCTTCCCATGCATCTTTTACAAAATCTACTAGGCCTAACTCTGCCTTTTTGGATATGCTTTCTCAGGTGTGTTCCAATTTTACAGTTTTCATATGATGCCATTTCTTTTTTTTAACATGTCACCCGTCATTAGGGCCCCTTGTTTTCCTTCCTTATGCGGAGCATTACATTTCTCAGTTGAGGGCTGGTGTTAGCATGCCTCATCTTCCATGGACTTCTGATCATTATGCTTTAGCTTATCAGAAGCTGCTCAACTTTTTCTCAACACCCAGCAGTTAGTCACTTTTTCTCATGTGAGGGACTGTACCTGATAATCATATCCATTTCTCCCACTTCCTTTTTCCCACCATTATCTTACCTTTAAAGCTTTCCTACAGTATTTGTCCAACATACATCTCCTTTCTGAGGCACTCCACTGAGGGGGTTTTTTGGGATTACACTTTCTGTCCTTACTCCTTATTGGTGTTATTGCCCTTTTTGGCCATATCCCTTCATATGTGATTTTGTTGCTGTTGGGATCTTAGTGGGAAGGAGTCTGTTTTTTCAGAGGTTAATCTACCTTCCCTCTTATATTTATGACTTTTGGATGGCTCCTTTTCTCCATCTGTTTGTTTTTGGTGATTTTCCAGAGTCTTTTGATTCACGCATGGACTCTGTGATTGGGCACATTTCGTTTTTCCTGGAGTCTCACCTCCATTGTTCATTGGAGGTAACTATACAGTCAGACATGTGGCCTCCACATCATATGATTATCTTCCCCTGTCATCATTGGGTAGATGTTTCTTCCTTGTCGGGGAACCGCCTTCCAACTTTTGCCATCCTTCAAACTTTGGTGCAGCTGTGACTGGGTAAGCTATATTTTCTCTCTATATATACACCTGGAAAAAAGTTAAGCACCTCCAAATATTTTTCAGGATTGCTTATTGAAAGTAAGGTTTAATTTTCATGATGTTGAGCAATGTTCATAATTTCAAACATAATTAAAAGGATGTGAGCATTCAGGTGTGACATTTAATTCAGGCGCGTTTTTTTCCCCACGTGCAACTTGCTCCCTTCTTCACGTCCAATATGCACTATTTTCTCGTGCATCAAATCCGCATTTAACTCCCGAATTT